>NC_088864.1:60552089-60589589 GCF_032884065.1 Artemia franciscana
TCCCATTGTCTGTGCATATAAATAGATTGTCAGGTTTACCGACTCTTGAACATGCAACATATAATGGTCCATGGGAAAACAATCCGTATTCAGATCTATACCTCATGATTCTAATGATTGCCCTTGAGCTTTGTTGATGGTGATTGCTAATCGACCATTCCCTGAGTCGCCATCGTCATTTATATATCCCCCTGTGCACCCCGGCGTCCCCTTTGTAGTTATGTCCCTGTGTCCCGGTCGTCATTTATATTCCCTGTGTCCCGGTCGTCATTTGTGTCCCGGTGTTCCAGTCTGTGATTTCTCTTTGAGTGTCCCGGGCGTCATTTATATTCCTTGTGTCCCGGTGTCCCGGTCGTCATTTATATCCCCCTGTACCCCCCGGCGTCCCCATTGTAGTTGTGTCCCTGTGTCCCGGTCGTCATTTATATTCCCTGTGTCCCTGTCGTCATTTGTATCCCGGTGTCCCGGTCTGTATATACATTCGTTTTTTAGTTTTGTTTTTCTCCTTTATTTTTTTCCTTTTTTTCTTTTTTTTCTTTTTTAGTTTATTTAGATTTTTAGATTTTTTAGTTTTTTTATTAGTTTTTAGTTTTTTTGTAGTTTTTACCATTTTTTTAGTTTTTTAGTTTTTTTTTTACTTATGTCCTGGTCGTCATTTATACTCCCTGTGTCCCGGTCGTCATTTGTGTCTTGGTGCTTTGTTGATTGCTAATTTATATTATATTTATATTTATATTTTTATATTTATTAATATTTTTTTAGTTTTCTTTTTCTCTTATTTTTCAGTTTTTTCCTTTTTTTTAGTTTTTTCTTTTTTAGTTTTTAGTTTTTTTTTGTTTTTTACCTTTTTTTAGTTTTTTTAGTTTTTTAGTTTTTTAGCTTTTTTAGTTTTTTTATTAGTTTTAGTTTTTTTTTTAGTTTTTGCCTTTTTTTAGTTTTTTCAGTTTTTTTAGTTTTTAGTTTTTTACCTTTTTTTTAGTTTTTTTTAGTTTTTTAGCTTTTTTAGTTTTTTTTTCTTTTTAGTTTTTTTTGTAGTTTTTACCTTTTTTAGTTTTTTTTCTTCTTTTGTATTAGTGTGAAATAATTCAGACGTCATATGCGGACAAACACGACGTCACTCGACAGACAGACAGACAGACATAACCCACAAACAACTTATTTTTATATATATTTATTCATATTTTTTTAGTTTTCTTTTTCTCTTTTATTTTTCAGTTTTTTCCTTTTTTTTTAGTTTTTTTCTTTTTTAGTTTTTAGTTTTTTTTAGTTTTTTACCTTTTTTTAGTTTTTTTTAGTTTTTTTAGTTTTTTAGCTTTTTTAGTTTTTTTATTAGTTTTTATTTTTTTGTAGTTTTTGCCTTTTTTTATTTTTTTCAGTTTTTTTTTAGTTATTAGATTTTTACCTTTTTTTAGTTTTTTTTAGTTTTTTTTAGTTTTTTAGCTTTTTTAGTTTTTTTTCTTTTTAGTTTTTTTTGTAGTTTTTACCTTTTTTAGTTTTTTTCTTCTTTTGTATTAGTGTGAAATAATTCAGATGTCATATGCGAACAAACATGACGTCACCTGATCCATCCACAGATCCACACACAGACAACTTATTTTTATATATATACTAGCTGTTGGGGTGGCGCTTGGCGCCACCCCAACACCTAGTTGGTGGGGGCGCTTCGCGCCCCCCCCAAGCCCCCCCGCGCGCGTAAGTCGTTACGCGCCATAATAGTTACGCGCCATTGTAGTTGTGTCCCTATGTCCCACCTGTGAATATAGATAGATATATATATATATGGTTTTAACTACGTAAAACTTGCGAATATACAACATTCTTTGCTGTCCCATTGTCTTTGCATATAAATAGATTGTCAGGTTTACCGACTCTTGAACATGCAACATATAATGGTCCATGGGAAAACAATCTGTATTCAGATCTATACCTCATGATTCTAATGATTGCCCTTGAGCTTTGTTGATGGTGATTGCTAATCGACCATTCCCTGTCCCGGTGTCCCGGTCGTCATTTACATCCCCCTGTTTCCTCCGGTGTCCCCGTTGTAGTTTTGTCCCTGTGTCCCGGTCGTCATTTATATTCCCTGTGTCCCGGTCGTCATTTGTATCCCGGTGTCCCGGTCTGTATATACATTCGTTTTTTAGTTTTGTTTTTCTCCTTTATTTTTTTCCTTTTTTTTTTCTTTTTTAGCTTATTTAGATTTTTAGATTTTTTAGTTTTTTTATTAGTTTTTAGTTTTTTTTTCTTTTTAGTTTTTTTGTCCCGGTCGTCATTTATATCCCCCTGTTTCCCCCGGTGTCCCCGTTGTAGTTGTGTCCCTGTGTCCCGGTCGTCATTTATATTCCCTCTGTCCCGGTCGTCATTTGTATCCCGGTGTACCGGTCTGTATATACATTCGTTTTTTAGTTTTGTTTTTCTCCTTTATTTTTTTCCTTTTTTTTTCTTTTTTAGTTTATTTAGATTTTTAGATTTTTTAGTTTTTTTATTAGTTTTTAGTTTTTTTTTCTTTTTAGTTTTTTTGTAGTTTTTACCTTCTTTTTAGTTTTGTTAATTTTTTTTTTTACTTATGTCCTGGTCGTCATTTATACTCCCTATGTCCCGGTGCTTTGTTGATTGCTAATCGAACATTCCTTTTGTCCTGGTCGCTTTCTCTTTGAGTGTCGTCATTCATTTTTTTCTTTTTTAGTTCTTTTAGTTTTTACCTTTTTTAGTTTTTTTTAGTTTTTTAGATGAAAATTTTTTTTAGTTTTTTTCCTTTTTTTCTTTTTAGTTTTTTATTGGTTTTTACCTTTATGTTAGCTTATTTTTCAGTTTTTTCCTTTTTTTATTAGTTTTTAGTTTTTTTGTAGTTTTTGCCTTTTTTTAGTTTTTTCAGTTTTTTTTTAGTTTTTTATTGGTTTTTACCTTTATTTTAGCTTATTTTTCAGTTATTTCCTTTTTTTTAGTTTTTTTTAGTTTTTAGTTTTTTTAGTTTTTTACCTTTTTTTAGTTTTTTTAGTTTTTTTAGTTTTTTAGCTTTTTTATTTTTTTTATTAGTTTTTAGTTTTTTTTGTAGTTTTTGCCTTTTTTTTAGTTTTTTTAGTTTTTTAGCTTTTTTATTAGTTTTTAGTTTTTTTTGTAGTTTTTGCCTTTTTTTAGTTTGACAACTTATTTTTATATATATAGATAGTTTTTTTTTTTTACTTATGTCCTGGTCGTCATTTATACTCCCTGTGTCCCGGTGCTTTGTTGATTGCTAATCGAACATTCCTTTTGTCCTGGTCGCTTTCTCTTTGAGTGTCGTCATTTATTAGTTTTTTCCTTTTTTTCTTTTTAGTTTTTTATTGGTTTTTACCTTTATTTTAGCTTATTTTTCAGTTTTTTCCTTTTTTTTAGTTTTTTTTTATTTTTTATTTTTTTTAGTTTTTTACCTTTTTTTAGTTTTTTTAGTTTTTTTAGTTTTTTAGCTTTTTTACTTTTTTTATTAGTTTTTAGTTTTTTTTTGTAGTTTTTGCCTTTTTTTAGTTTTTTCAGTTTTTTTTTTAGTTTTTTATTGGTTTTTACCTTTATAGTTTTTTTAGTTTTTTAGCTTTTTTATTTTTTTATTAGTTTTTAGTTTTTTTTGTAGTTTTTGCCTTTTTTTAGTTTTTTCAGTTTTGACGTCACCTGATCCAGTTTTTTCAGGTGACGTCACCTGACACATCCACACATCCACAGACAGACAACTTATTTTTATATATATAAGAAGATATATATATATCTATATATATAAAAATAAGTTGTCTGTGGATGGATGGATGGATGGATGTGTGGATGGATGTGTCAGGTGACGTCACCTGAAAAAACTGGATTAGGTGACGTCAAAACTGAAAAAACTAAAAAAAGGCAAAAACTACAAAAAAAACTAAAAACTAATAAAAAAAATAAAAAAGCTAAAAAACTAAAAAAACTATAAAGGTAAAAACCAATAAAAAACTAAAAAAAAAACTGAAAAAACTAAAAAAAGGCAAAAACTACAAAAAAAAACTAAAAACTAATAAAAAAAGTAAAAAAGCTAAAAAACTAAAAAAACTAAAAAAACTAAAAAAAGGTAAAAAACTAAAAAAAATAAAAAATAAAAAAAAACTAAAAAAAAGGAAAAAACTGAAAAATAAGCTAAAATAAAGGTAAAAACCAATAAAAAACTAAAAAAAAAAAGGAAAAAACTAATAAATGACGACACTCAAAGAGAAAGCGACCAGGACAAAAAAACTAAAAAAAAAGGCAAAAACTACAAAAAAACTAAAAACTAATAAAAAAAATAAAAAAGCTAAAAAACTAAAAAAACTAAAAAAAGGTAAAAAACTAAAAAAACTAAAAACTAAAAAAAAACTAAAAAAGGTAAAAACTAAAAGAACTAAAAAAGAAAAAAATAAATGACGACACTCAAAGAGAAAGCGACCAGGACAAAAGGAATGTTCGATTAGCAATCAACAAAGCACCGGGACACAGGGAGTATAAATGACGACCAGGACACAAGTAAAAAAAAAAATTAACAAAACTAAAAAGAAGGTAAAAACTACAAAAAAACTAAAAAGAAAAAAAAACTAAAAACTAATAAAAAAACTAAAAAATCTAAAAATCTAAATAAACTAAAAAAGAAAAAAAAAGGAAAAAAATAAAGGAGAAAAACAAAACTAAAAAACGAATGTATATACAGACCGGTACACCGGGATACAAATGACGACCGGGACACAGGGAATATAAATAACGACCGGGACACAGGGACACAACTACAACGGGGACACCGGGGGAAACAGGGGGATATAAATGACGACCGGGACAAAAAAACTAAAAAGAAATAAAAACTAAAAACTAATAAAAAAAACTAAAAAATCTAAAAATCTAAATAAGCTAAAAAAGAAAAAAAAAGGAAAAAAATAAAGGAGAAAAACAAAACTAAAAAACGAATGTATATACAGACCGGGACACCGGGATACAAATGATGACCGGGACGCGGGACACAGGGAATATAAATGACGACCGGGACACAGGGACACAACTACAACGGGGACACCGGGGGAAACAGGGGGATAACCTGACAATCTATTTATATGCAAAGACAATGGGACAGCAAAGAATGTTGTATATGCGCAAGTTTTACGTAGTTAAAACCATATATATATATATATATCTATATTCACAGGTGGGACATAGGGACACAACTACAATGGCGCGTAACTATTATGGCGCGTAACGACTTACGCGCGCGGGGGGGCTTGGGGGGGGCGCGAAGCGCCCCCACCAACTAGGTGTTGGGGTGGCGCGAAGCGCCACCCCAACAGCTAGTATATATATATATATATATATCTATCTATATATATAAAAATAAGTTGTCTGTCTGTCTGTGGATGTGTGGATGGATGTGTCAGGTGACGTCACCTGAAAAAACTGGATCAGGTGACGTCAAAACTGAAAAAACTAAAAAAGGCAAAAACTACAAAAAAAACTAAAAACTAATAAAAAAAATAAAAAAGCTAAAAAACTAAAAAAACTATAAAGGTAAAAACCAATAAAAAACTAAAAAGGCAAAAACTACAAAAAAAAACTAAAAACTAATAAAAAAAGTAAAAAAGCTAAAAAACTAAAAAAACTAAAAAAACTAAAAAAAGGTAAAAAACTAAAAAAAATTAAAAATAAAAAAAAACTAAAAAAAAGGAAAAAACTGAAAAATAAGCTAAAATAAAGGTAAAAACCAATAAAAAACTAAAAAAAAAAGGAAAAAACTAATAAATGACGACACTCAAAGAGAAAAAAAAGGCAAAAACTACAAAAAAAACTAAAAACTAATAAAAAAAATAAAAAAGCTAAAAAACTAAAAAAACTAAAAAAAGGCAAAAACTACAAAAAAAACTAAAAACTAATAAAAAAGCTAAAAAACTAAAAAAAATAAAAAAAAGGCAAAAACTACAAAAAAACTAAAAACTAATAAAAAAAATAAAAAAGCTAAAAAACTAAAAAAACTAAAAAAACTAAAAAAAGGTAAAAAAGTAAAAAAACTAAAAACTAAAAAAAAACTAAAAAAGGTAAAAACTAAAAGAACTAAAAAAGAAAAAAATAAATGACGACACTCAAAGAGAAAGCGACCAGGACAAAAGGAATGTTCGATTAGCAATCAACAAAGCACCGGGACACAGGGAGTATAAATGACGACCAGGACAAAACTAAAAAATCTAAAAATCTAAATAAACTAAAAAAGAAAAAAAAAGGAAAAAAATAAAGGAGAAAAACAAAACTAAAAAACGAATGTATATACAAACCGGTACACCGGGATACAAATGACGACCGGGACACAGGGAATATAAATGACGACCGGGACACAGGGACACAACTACAACGGGGACACCGGGGGAAACAGGGGGATATAAATGACGACCGGGACAAAAAAACTAAAAAGAAAAAAAAACTAAAAACTAATAAAAAAACTAAAAAATCTAAAAATCTAAATAAGCTAAAAAAGAAAAAAAAAGGAAAAAAATAAAGGAGAAAAACAAAACTAAAAAACGAATGTATATACAGACCGGGACACCGGGATACAAATGACGACCGGGACCCGGGACACAGGGAATATAAATGACGACCGGGACACAGGGACACAACTACAACGGGGACACCGGGGGAAACAGGGGGATGTAAATGACGACCGGGACACCGGGACAGGGAATGGTCGATTAGCAATCACCATCAACAAAGCTCAAGGGCAATCATTAGAATCATGAGGTATAGATCTGAATACAGATTGTTTTCCCATGGACCATTATATGTTGCATGTTCAAGAGTCGGTAAACCTGACAATCTATTTATATGCAAAGACAATGGGACAGCAAAGAATGTTGTATATTCGCAAGTTTTACGTAGTTAAAACCATATATATATATCTATCTATATTCACAGGTGGGACATAGGGACACAACTACAATGGCGCGTAACTATTATGGCGCGTAACGACTTACGCGCGCGGGGGGGCTTGGGGGGGCGCGAAGCGCCCCCACCAACTAGGTGTTGGGGTGGCGCGAAGCGCCACCCCAACAGCTAGTATATATATATATATATATATATATATATATATATATATATATATATATATATATATATACTAGATGTTGGGGTGGCGCTTCGCGCCACCCCAACACCTAGTTGGTGGGGGCGCTTCGCGCCCCCCCAAGCCCCCCCGCGTGCGTAAGTCGTTACGCGCCATATTAGTTACGTGCCATTGTAGTTGTGTCCCTACGTCCCACCTGTGAATATAGATATATATATATATATATATATTTTTAGCTACGTAAAACTTGCGAATATACAACATTCTTTGCTGTCCCATTGTCTGTGCATATAAATAGATTGTTTACCGACTCTTGAAAATGCAACATATAATGGTCCATGGGAAAACAATCCGTATTCAGATCTATACCTCATGATTCTAATGATTGCCCTTGAGCTTTGTTGATGGTGATTGCTAATCTACCATTCCCTGTGTCGCCATCGTCATTTATATATCCCCTTGTGCCCCCCGGCATCCCCTTTGTAGTTTTGTCCCTGTGTCCCGGTCGTCATTTGTGTCTCGGTGTCCCAGTCTGTGATTTCTCTTTGAGTGTCCCGGTCGTCATTTATATTCCCTGTGTCCCGGTCGTCATTTGTATCCCGGTGTCCTTGTCTGTATATACATTCGTTTTTTAGTTTTGTTTTTCTCCTTTATTTTTTTCCTTTTTTCTTTTTTTCTTTTTTAGTTTATTTAGATTTTTAGATTTTTTAGTTTTTTTATTAGTTTTTATTTTTTTTTCTTTTTAGTTTTTTTGTAGTTTTTACCTTTTTTTTTAGTTTTTTTAGTTTTTTTTACTTATATCCTGGTCGTCATTTATACTCCCTGTGTCCCGGTCGTCATTTGTGTCCCGGTGCTTTGTTGATTGCTAATCGAACATTCCTTTTGTCCCGGTCGCTTTCTCTTTGAGTGTCGTCATTCATATTCCCTATGTGCCGGTGTCCCGGTCGTCATTTGTGTCCCGATGTCCCGGTCTGTAATTTCGTCAGTTGAAAACTTATGATGAAATAAATTTTTAATTTTTTCCTTTTTTTTGTTTTTAGTTTTTTTTTATTGGTTTTTACCTTTTTTAGGTTTTTTAGTTTTTTTCTTTTTTCTTTTTAGTTTTTTTTGAAGTTTTTATCTTTTTAGTTTTTTTATTTTTATTTATATTTTTTTAGTTTTCTTTTTCTCCTTTATTTTTCAGTTTTTTCCTTTTTTTAGTTTTTTTTCTTTTTTAGTTCTTTTAGTTTTTACCTTTTTTAGTTTTTTTTAGTTTTTTTAGTTTTTTAGCTTTTTTTATTTTTTTTTTTATTAGTTTTTAGTTTATTTTATGGTTTTTTCCTTTTTTTAGTTTTTTTTAGTTTTTTATCTTTTTTTAGTTTTTTTTTTGTTTTTAAGCTTTTTTAGATTTTTTTATTTTGTTTTCTTTTTTTTTGTAGTTTTTACCTTCTTTAGATTTTTGCTTCTTTTATTTTTGCTTTTTGGTAACATTCTACCTTTTTCAATGTTTTTCAATTTTTCAGTGTTCATTCTAACATTGATGTTAGAAAAAAATTTTACGTACCAAGCATGCAAACACTCGACAATTTATAATAAAACTCAAAATTATAAATATCTGTTATAAGGTTTTCGAATTACTTTAATCTATTGTCAAAATATATAGAAATATTTATGCAATTACCAGTTTCTACATTTTTAGTTTCAGTTTGCTTTTCAGTTTAGTTTCATTTTTATATATATTTAAGATATAATCTGGCGTAACGGACAGACAACTTATTTTTATATATATAGAAGATAGATTTTTATATATATAGATACAGTTTCTTCTTTAGTTTTTTTTCTTTTTTAGTTTTTTCTTTTTTTAGTTTCTTCTTTTTATTGATTTGTTTTCTTCAATTTCTCAATGTTCATTCTAACATTGACACTTGGAAAAATCTTTACGTGCCAAGCATGCTAAAGCTCCAACAATTTAAATTAAACCTCAAATTTGGGGTATCTGTTTTAAGGTTTTCGAAATACTTTAATCTATTGTCAAAATATATTGAAATATTTGTGCAATTCCCAGTTTTTTTTTTAGTTTTTTCTTTTTTTAGTTTTTAGCTTTTTTAGTTTTTTTTTTAGTTTTTTATCTTTTTTATTTTTTTACGTTTTTTCTTTTTAGGTTTTTTCTTTTTTTAATTTTTTACCATTTTTCTTTTTCGAATTACTTTTATCTATTGTCAAAATATTTCGAAATATTTATGCAATTTCCAGTTTTTACATTCTAGTTTGTTTTCTTTTATATATATAGAAGATATAATCTAGCGTAACGGACAGACAACTTATTTTTATATATATAGAAGATAGATATAAATACAGTTTCATTTCAGTTTTTTTTTTCTTTTTTAGTTTTTTCTTTTCTTAGTTTTTTCTTTTTTAGTTTTTCTTTTTTAAGTTTCTTCTTTTTATTGATTTGTTTTCTTCAATTTGTCAATGTTCATTTTAACATTGACACTTGGAAAAATCTTTACGTGCAAAGCAAGCTAAAGCTCCAACAATTTATAATAAACCTCAAATTTTGGGTATCTGTTTTTTTTAGGTTTTCGAATTACCTTAATCTTTTGTCAAAATATATTGAAATATTTGTGCAATTCCCAGTTTTTTTTAGTTTTTTCTTTTTTTAGTTGTTTAGCATTTTTTAGTTTTTTTCTTTTTAGTTTTTTACCTTTTTATTTTTTTTACATTTTTTCTTTTTAAGTTTTCTCTTTTTTTAATTTTTTATTTTTTAGTTTTTTTTTTAGTTTTTTATCATTTTTTTCAGTTTTCTTTTTCTTCTTTATTTTTCAGACGTCATATGCAAACCCTCAATACAAAAATACATACAACTTATTTTTATATATAGATAAGATATAATCTGGCGTAACAGACATAGTGTAACAGACATAAAAGACAGACAACTTATTTATATATATATAGATTTTTATATATATAGATACAGTTTCTTCTTTAGTTTTTTTTTTCTTTTTTAGTTTTTTCTTTTTTTAGTTTCTTCTTTTTATTGATTTGTTTTCTTCAATTTGTCAATGTTCATTCTAACATTGACACTTGGAAAAATCTTTACGTGCCAAGCATGCTAAAGCTCCAACAATTTATATTAAACCTCAAATTTTGGGGTATCTGTTTTAAGGTTTTCGAATTACTTTAATCTATTGTCAAAAATATATTGAAATATTTGTGCAATTCCCAGTTTTTAGTTTTTTTCTTTTTTTTTAGTTTTTTACCTTTTTTATTTTTTTTTTAGTTTTTTATCTTTTTTATTTTTTTACGTTTTTTCTTTTTAGGTTTTTTCTTTTTTTAATTTTTTTAATTTTTAATTTTTTTTTTTTTAGTTTTTTCTCTTACTTTTTTTTTAGTTTTTTACCATTTTTCTTTTTCGAATTACTTTTATCTATTCTCAAAATATTTCGAAATATTTATGCAATTTCCAGTTTATACATTCTAGTTTGTTTTCTTTTATATATATAGAAGATATAATCTAGCGTAACGGACAGACAACTTATTTTTATATATATCTATCTATCTATATAAAAATAAGTTGTCTGTCTGTCTGTGGATGGATCAGGTGACGTCACCTGAAAAAACTGGATCAGGTGACGTCAAAACTGAAAAAACTAAAAAAAGGCAAAAACTACAAAAAAAACTAAAAACTAATAAAAAAAATAAAAAAGCTAAAAAACTAAAAAAACTAAAAAAAGGCAAAAACTACAAAAAAAACTAAAAACTAATAAAAAAGCTAAAAAACTAAAAAAACTAAAAAAAAGGCAAAAACTACAAAAAAAACTAAAAACTAATAAAAAAAATAAAAAAGCTAAAAAACTAAAAAAACTAAAAAAACTAAAAAAAGGTAAAAAACTAAAAAAACTAAAAACTAAAAAAAACTAAAAAAAAAGGAAAAAACTGAAAAATAAGCTAAAATAAAGGTAAAAACCAATAAAAAACTAAAAAAAAACTGAAAAAACAAAAAAAGGCAAAAACTACAAAAAAAAACTAAAAACTAATAAAAAAAGTAAGAAAGCTAAAAAACTAAAAAAAACTAAAAAAACTAAAAAAAGGTAAAAACTAAAAAAAATAAAAAATAAAAAAAAAATAAAAAAAAGGAAAAAACTGAAAAATAAGCTAAAATAAAGGTAAAAACCAATAAAAAACTAAAAAGAAAAAAAGGAAAAAACTAAAAAAAATTTTCATCCAAAAAAACTAAAAAAAACTAAAAAAGGTAAAATCTAAAAGAACTAAAAAAGAAAAAAATAAATGACGAAACTCAAAGAGAAAGCGACCAGGACAAAAGGAATGTTCGATTAGCAATCAACAAAGCACCGGGACACAGGGAGTATAAATGACGACCAAGACATAAGTAAAAAAAAAAAACTATCTATATATATAAAAATAAGTTGTCTGTGGATCTGTGGATCGTGGATCAGGTGACGTCACCTGAAAAAACTGGATCAGGTGACGTCAAAACTGAAAAAACTAAAAAAAGGCAAAAACTACAAAAAAAACTAAAAACTAATAAAAAAAATAAAAAAGCTAAAAAACTAAAAAAACTAAAAAAAGGCAAAAACTACAAAAAAAACTAAAAACTAATAAAAAAGCTAAAAAACTAAAAAAACTAAAAAAAAGGCAAAAACTACAAAAAAAACTAAAAACTAATAAAAAAAATAAAAAAGCTAAAAAACTAAAAAAACTAAAAAAACTAAAAAAAGGTAAAAAACTAAAAAAACTAAAAACTAAAAAAAACTAAAAAAAAGGAAAAAACTGAAAAATAAGCTAAAATAAAGGTAAAAACCAATAAAAAACTAAAAAAAAACTGAAAAAACTAAAAAAAAGGCAAAAACTACAAAAAAAACTAAAAACTAATAAAAAAAAGTAAAAAAGCTAAAAAACTAAAAAAACTAAAAAAACTAAAAAAACTAAAAAAAGGTAAAAAACTAAAAAAAATAAAAAATAAAAAAAAAACTAAAAAAAAAGGAAAAAACTGAAAAATAAGCTAACATAAAGGTAAAAACCAATAAAAAACTAAAAAGAAAAAAAGGAAAAAACTAAAAAAATTTTCATCTAAAAAACTAAAAAAAACTAAAAAAGGTAAAAACTAAAAGAACTAAAAAAGAAAAAAATAAATGACGACACTCAAAGAGAAAGCGACCAGGACAAAAGGAATGTTCGATTAGCAATCAACAAAGCACCGGGACACAGGGAGTATAAATGACGACCAGGACATAAGTAAAAAAAAAAATTAACAAAACTAAAAAGAAGGTAAAAACTACAAAAAAACTAAAAAGAAAAAAAAACTAAAAACTAATAAAAAAACTAAAAAATCTAAAAATCTAAATAAACTAAAAAAGAAAAAAAAAGGAAAAAAATAAAGGAGAAAAACAAAACTAAAAAACGAATGTATATACAGACCGGTACACCGGGATACAAATGACGACCGGGACACAGGGAATATAAATGACCGGGGGAAACAGGGGGATATAAATGACGACCGGGACAAAAAAACTAAAAAGAAAAAAAAACTAAAAACTAATAAAAAAACTAAAAAATCTAAAAATCTAAATAAGCTAAAAAAGAAAAAAAAAGGAAAAAAATAAAGGAGAAAAACAAAACTAAAAAACGAATGTATATACAGACCGGGACACCGGGATACAAATGACGACCGGGACACAGGGAATATAAATGACGACCGGGACACAGGGACACAACTACAACGGGGACACCGGGGGAAACAGGGGGATGTAAATGACGACCGGGACACCGGGACAGGGAATGGTCGATTAGCAATCACCATCAACAAAGCTCAAGGGCAATCATTAGAATCATGAGGTATAGATCTGAATACAGATTGTTTTCCCATGGACCATTATATGTTGCATGTTCAAGAGTCGGTAAACCTGACAATCTATTTATATGCAAAGACAATGGGACAGCAAAGAATGTTGTATATTCGCAAGTTTTACGTAGTTAAAACCATATATATATATATATATATATATATATATATATATATATATATATATATATATATATATATATATATATATATATATATATATATATATATATATATATATACTAGCTGTTGGGGTGGCGCTTCGCGCCACCCCAACACCTAGTTGGTGGGGGCGCTTCGCGCCCCCCCCAAGCCCCCCCGCGCGCGTAAGTCGTTACGCGCCATAATAGTTACGCGCCATTGTAGTTGTGTCCCTATGTCCCACCTGTGAATATAGATAGATATATATATATATGGTTTTAACTACGTAAAACTTGCGAATATACAACATTCTTTGCTGTCCCATTGTCTTTGCATATAAATAGATTGTCAGGTTTACCGACTCTTGAACATGCAACATATAATGGTCCATGGGAAAACAATCTGTATTCAGATCTATACCTCATGATTCTAATGATTGCCCTTGAGCTTTGTTGATGGTGATTGCTAATCGACCATTCCCTGTCCCGGTGTCCCGGTCGTCATTTCCTCCGGTGTCCCCGTTGTAGTTGTGTCCCTGTGTCCCGGTCGTCATTTATATTCCCTGTGTCCCGGTCGTCATTTGTATCCCGGTGTCCCGGTCTGTATATACATTCGTTTTTTAGTTTTGTTTTTCTCCTTTATTTTTTTCCTTTTTTTTTCTTTTTTAGCTTATTTAGATTTTTAGATTTTTTAGTTTTTTTATTAGTTTTTAGTTTTTTTTTCTTTTTAGTTTTTTTGTCCCGGTCGTCATTTATATCCCCCTGTTTCCCCGTTGTAGTTGTGTCCCTGTGTCCCGGTCGTCATTTATATTCCCTCTGTCCCGGTCGTCATTTGTATCCCGGTGTACCGGTCTGTATATACATTCGTTTTTTAGTTTTGTTTTTCTCCTTTATTTTTTTCCTTTTTTTTTCTTTTTTAGTTTATTTAGATTTTTAGATTTTTTAGTTTTTTTATTAGTTTTTAGTTTTTTTTTCTTTTTAGTTTTTTTGTAGTTTTTACCTTCTTTTTAGTTTTGTTAATTTTTTTTTTTACTTATGTCCTGGTCGTCATTTATACTCCCATGTCCCGGTGCTTTGTTGATTGCTAATCGAACATTCCTTTTGTCCTGGTCGCTTTCTCTTTGAGTGTCGTCATTTATTTTTTTCTTTTTTAGTTCTTTTAGTTTTTACCTTTTTTAGTTTTTTTTAGTTTTTTAGATGAAAATTTTTTTTAGTTTTTTCCTTTTTTTCTTTTTAGTTTTTTATTGGTTTTTACCTTTATGTTAGCTTATTTTTCAGTTTTTTCCTTTTTTTATTAGTTTTTAGTTTTTTTGTAGTTTTTGCCTTTTTTTAGTTTTTTCAGTTTTTTTTTTAGTTTTTTATTGGTTTTTACCTTTATTTTAGCTTATTTTTCAGTTTTTTCCTTTTTTTTAGTTTTTTTTAGTTTTTAGTTTTTTTAGTTTTTTACCTTTTTTTAGTTTTTTTAGTTTTTTTAGTTTTTTAGCTTTTTTATTTTTTTTATTAGTTTTTAGTTTTTTTTGTAGTTTTTGCCTTTTTTTTAGTTTTTTTAGTTTTTTAGCTTTTTTATTAGTTTTTAGTTTTTTTTGTAGTTTTTGCCTTTTTTTAGTTTGACAACTTATTTTTATATATATAGATAGTTTTTTTTTTTTACTTATGTCCTGGTCGTCATTTATACTCCCTGTGTCCCGGTGCTTTGTTGATTGCTAATCGAACATTCCTTTTGTCCTGGTCGCTTTCTCTTTGAGTGTCGTCATTTATTAGTTTTTTCCTTTTTTTCTTTTTAGTTTTTTATTGGTTTTTACCTTTATTTTAGCTTATTTTTCAGTTTTTTCCTTTTTTTTAGTTTTTTTTTATTTTTTATTTTTTTAGTTTTTTACCTTTTTTTAGTTTTTTTAGTTTTTTTAGTTTTTTAGCTTTTTTACTTTTTTTATTAGTTTTTAGTTTTTTTTTGTAGTTTTTGCCTTTTTTTAGTTTTTTCAGTTTTTTTTTTAGTTTTTTATTGGTTTTTACCTTTATAGTTTTTTTAGTTTTTTAGCTTTTTTATTTTTTTTATTAGTTTTTAGTTTTTTTTGTAGTTTTTGCCTTTTTTTAGTTTTTTCAGTTTTGACGTCACCTGATCCAGTTTTTTCAGGTGACGTCACCTGACACATCCACACATCCACAGACAGACAACTTATTTTTATATATATAGATATATATATATCTACGTAAAACTTGCGAATATATAACATTCTTTGCTGTCCCATTGTCTGTGCATATAAATAGATTGTCAGGTTTACCAACTCTTGAACATGCGACATATAATAGTCCATGGGAAAACAATCCGTATTCAGATCTATGTTGGGGTGGCGCGAAGCGCCACCCCAACAGCTAGTAGATATATATATTCGTTGCCGTTTCTGAATTTCAGAGTCACCGGTGCAATATCTCTTTGGCCTTGTGCAGTAAAATTATTTAAACGGTAGCAGTAAATACTCAAATGCCATTTTGCGAATAACCAGTTGCTTCCATTTTAAGCGTTATGATCTTCGTAGTTGTGGCGTTCACATCTTCACCCGGTAACTGCTTCACACCGTTGAAAACTAGGCTATCTAGGAGCTTTTCTTGCTTGAAATCATCTATTCTACTCTCCATCTATGCCACGCGTTTTTCCAACCCTTGAATTTCTGCTTTCAAACTTTTGTATGACTGTAATATGCTCTGAAACATAGGTGTAAACTCAAGGGACATTGAGGCATACATTTCACTAATTATCGTCTCGCACGATTGCTTTAAGGAATCCCGACTTTTGTGTTGTTTATCTCCACACTTTTCTAAAACTATCTAAGTAATTTTTTCCATCATTGATTTTTGCGTTCTTGCAATTTCATCCTCGCTAGTAACAATTCTCTTCAGCAGCTGAGATGACGAGCTCGTTGGCTCGCTGACTTTGACCGTAGTGTACGATTTGCTGTATTTTTAGATTTGGGGAGATTTTTTAGCTTCTTCAAATGCGAGCTTTTTTAATCTTTTCTAAACTTAACCCTTTCATGGCGTGTGATTACAATTGGAATCACAGTCTTTGCTGCAGCATAAGTGCCATCTAGTTATAAGAAATTGAATCGTAAATTATACCATAAGATAGCGGACATCGTGAATATGCTGCTCCAAAAAAGAACAAAGTGTTTGTCAGATATATCTTCCAGAAACGGGACCAGCGTGATGGAGAGACACTTGAGAAATACATCACAGAACTAAAGCTGCTAGTTAAGCCATGCTAATACCATGATCCAAAAGAGATGACCAGAGACAAAATCGTCTGTGGAATCAGAAATCCAAGAATATGAGAAAAACTCCTAGCTGAAGGCAACAGCCTAACACTTGCTAGAGCAGTAGAAGTTTGTAGGATCTATGAAAAGACCCAAGCACAGCTGAAGTCATTTGACAACAATTCCCACCATCCTCCAATCCAACAGGAAATGGATGTAATATAACCGAAACAACTAAAACCAGTGGACGCAAGATCAAGATCGAAAGGCACAGAGTGCTAATTCTGTGGAGGAATCAATGGCCCCGGACACAGCTGTCCTGCCAAAGGGAAAACATGCTAAAAGTGCAGAAAATTAAACCATTTCGCAAAAGTGGTTTGACCTTTCAAGTAGCTGTAATAGAAGTAGTAGTTGAAGTAGTAGTAGTAGTAGTAATAGTAGTAGGAGTAGTAATTTAGAAGTGTTAGTAGTATTAGCAGGAGTTTACACACACTGACTTTTGGTCAGATGACAATTCTAATTTAGCATTCTCTTAAAGTTCCACTTCGACATCCATACAAATCCTCAAAATACGTTCTTTTTATAATGTGCATGCACATAGCGTCTTTTGATTAAATTAAAAATTTCCCCTCAATATAATAAGTGGAGTAGTATTTGTAGTAGTATTGGTAGCATTCAAATATTGCCTTTTTAATCATCTTCCTTATCATTTCCTGACCGTTCATTTCCAATTACTGGACCTTACAATATTGCTGGACAAAATAGCTCTTTTAAAATTTTAATCTGATGTGTTTGAGGAATTATAGGCTAGGGAGGGGGGGGGGGTAATTGCCCTCCATTAATTCTCAACTCTTAAAACGAGTACTGAAACTTAAAATTTCTAATTAAATTAACCCCATCCAGTCCAAAGTTTACACAATCACCCGTTCCATAGAAAACTTATATGCCCTGGGGCATAATTTACAACCCTTGAGTCTGGGCTCTGGGGCGTCGTGTCCACCTTGAAAACATTTTTGTTTGTTCTTTGGACTATTCATACGAAATGGGTATCTCACAATTTCGATCGAATATTATTGTGGAAAAGAGGATGTCAGGGAAGGGGGCTAGTTTTCTTCCAAAATGTTTGACTCTTAAAAGACAAATAGATTTACACATTTCCAATCCGCTGATCCTCATTTAAAGTTTAAACGACCAGTCTTTCCATATGAACCGCATACACCCCCGGGGCATAACTTACCACCCCATAACCTTTGACTCTGAGGGTTGTGTCAACCCAGAGGCTCTGTTATATCATCTTGGGACCATTTTTTAACAAATGGCTGTCTCAAAATTTCTACCAGAAGATTCTGGCTACATCAGATGAACTAGGAGAAAACACGACTGGGAAGGGGGGGATGGCTGCTCTCCGACCCCTTTGACCTTTTTAAAAGACACTAGAGCTTCTGATTTCCAATCCGATGAGCCAAAACAGCTGCCCTTCCCATAAAAACCATACTTGACCTAGAGGGATGACTTATTACCCTAGCCCTGAGGGCTTTGTAGGGGTTGTCATCCTCAAAGACATAATTTCCCAACCTTTCAACTACGTTGACAATATGACCATCTAAAAATTGTGATGCGTTAGGAGAGATGATTGGCCCGGTGGGCGGCTGGTTGCCCTCCTCACACTTTCAATTATTATAGAGGGGACTATCCCTTTCAATTTCAATCTAATGATTGATTCGTAAAATGAAGTTTTTACGAAAACAAATGGTCACCTCAAAATTCCTATTAGATACATTTTTGGGAAAATATGACCTATGTGTGTACGCAGGGCTGTGGAGGATATCTGCCCTCCAATCACTTTGATTCTTAAAAAGGGCATTAGAACTTCTGATTACCAATCCAGTAAGTCTCCTCCGAAGTTTATACGATCTCTCTTTCTATAAGCACTTAAATGCACCCAAAGCATAACTTCCATCCCTTTCCCTGAAGGCTTTGGGGGGGGGTCATAATTTCCGAACCTTTCTACTAAGCTGAACAAAATAGCTATGTAAAAATTTTGATTGGATATGTTTGGAGTGAAGGGGTTGGTTACTCTCCGATCACTTTCGACTATTAGAAAGGACACTAGAACGTGTAATTTCTAATCGGATGAGCCCTATTTGAAATTTCAATGACAGCTCCTTCTGTGTGAAATGCCCTGGTAAAAAAAAAATGCATAATACATTGGACCCACATCGCTTTATTTAGGCGGCACTATTACGCTCCGGATGATACGTATAGACCAATCACTTTTCTTTTATACGCGTTTGTATATTTCTTTTTTTTTTTTACTGTTACTTAAACTAGCATTTTGTTTAGATAGCCGGCGTAATTTTTCAACTATTCATCATAAGATAAATATCGATTTGGTATATGAATATGTTTTTTTTACACAGTAGCTTGTAATCTCACCATTAACATATATTTAGCGTTCTGAAAACACCCTATTTTCCAGCTATTTCTTAGAGCGTTGTTCTATTAATTTTTCGCATGATATTATTTGCTGAAGCTTCACCAAATTTACTTAGTATTTCTACAAGTTATTTTTTATTTTTAACAGAATTATAACAGTGCGATCACTGCTATTTGGGACACATATACGTGATTAATGTAAGCCCTTGCTCCATTTTTTATTACTGTTAGTTTTTAATTCCTTCAAAAATATTTTTTTGCACATTTTTAAAGAAATTATTTACTTAACATTGAGAGGCCAAGAAGTAATTGAGCTAATTCTAGGCTCCTCAACATCCCATGACCTTGCAACAGCTTACTCTTCTATTCCCCAAATTTCCAAAGAAAAACAAATTCATTCTATATGAAAATTATTTTATATTTTCAGATCCAATATTTTGTAATGGCCTGATTAGTTCCAACTACTCTAACAAGGGAAAAGAACGTTGTATTTTTTTTTATATAGCCTGACACTTGAGAATTTGCGAGTTTTGTGACTTCATTAGTTTTTAAATTCTCCTTCTAACGAGAGGGGTTTCCAATACTACCTAATTGGAGCAAAACGACAAGCCTTTGTGTCATTTTTGAATTGTTCTTACCACGGTAATATGACTGTTCAATTTTTTTTCAAATCAGTAATTTTTTATGTTATGTTCTCTAATTGTGAGGATGGGTGCAAGAATTTGGGGTCATTTAGAATCAGCTCGGAGCCGTCTTGACCCGCGGTTGAATTCTCCAGTTTGTGTTTAATTCTGTCTGTTGTTTAATGTATTTATTTTGAAGATTTTAATTCCTTAAGGATACAATCATTCCTCTCCCTTTTTCTTTCTTGTTAAGTTTTGTCTTTCCTCAGTTATATATTTCTTTTCACATTATACCTGTTGTTTTGGAGGGAAGCTGTACTTTTGATGATTTTTGATGCTAGGCTAGTGGAAACAGTGGCCATATTACGCATGGGTAGTGACCTAGGGCCTTGGAATATCTTTTCTGTTTTTTACTATTTCGTCGATGCAACTTTGCTGGACTGATTAAATATTAAACTAGATGCTAGGAAGTTTTTCAGGCTCAATAACTATAAAAATTGTCCTTGAGTGACAGAAGGGTTGGATCAGCATTACCAATACTGACTTTCCATTTGGATACATTGAATTTCTGTTTGTCCTAATGGGGGATGAATGGTCTTAATGATTTTACTCTATCTAAACAAGCATAAAAGTCCTCATTCACTCCATCTGCTCTAGATCTATATGGCTCAAAAATAGCCATGGCTTAAAATTCAACCCTGAACTATTTTCCTACGCATTTTGAGCGTCTAAATCAGTTGCGCCTAAAACCTTTCTTGAAAAATCTGTTGTTTCTGTTTTAGTTTAAACACCTGACTTTTTTCTCGACGTCCTTGACATTTCTCCAGAGGCATTTTCTGTAAGGAAAGGGGGCACTTTAATAGGCCCATTTCTGTAGATCTATTTGTCAGATCATCGGTGCACGCTGCAACGAATATCATAAGCATTGCTGTAGCTGCCATCCTCAGCAGGGTAGCAGTTCTGGCTACACCTTTCGCCTCCTTTAAAGATTCCTCTAGAGCGTGCACATTTTTCTTTATTATGTGACTTTTTTGTCCATCCTTCTCCTCAAGTGCTTTATTTGCAAATTAAAATTACATTTCTACCCTTTGCTTGTAATGCCACGCAACCACCTTAGTATTTGGGTTGGCTTATGCAAGGATAAGTCTATTTTTTCTTGGGTCCCATAAAATTCTACATTTTCGAAGCACGTTCTGATAACAATTCGTGTGTTTTCTACGCAAAGTTGTAGGGGAATTGAGCTAAAGCTAAATTTTCCTGTTGAGACCTTATTTTCTACAGTCAAAAAGATTTGCATTTATGCATTGTTTCTATTTGAATTTTATGGTACAATTTCTTGAATGTTTAGTGATACACGATACTAATTATTTGACAAGTTTGCATTGATTACTGCCACTACTAATACTGCTAATATTATACTTAATTCTAGCTAGTTAATACTAAATACTGTTTTTTAATTTTAAGATTAGTGGTTCAGCCATTTTTCATCTTCCATTTCTAAATTGAAAGACTTTGCATCATTCTAAAAAAATTGTCTTTATTGTTTTTCCCCTCATGTTCCGACATAATTTTTGCCCCAGGCAGTTACTGCTGCAGTTATTTCTTGAAGAAGGGCACTGCGTAGCTATTTTGGAAAAATCCTAATTAAACAAAAGGATAAGAAAGGTGATAAGAGTAAGTGAGAGTAGTGACACCCCAATCTATTCTACGGGAGTGCTATCCCTGGATTCGACGGGAGGCCTATCCCGTCATTCTGACAATAGCTAGTAGATGCATTTTACGCCACAGGGAATGCTTTCTCAGACACGCAGGTGCATGTTACGTAATTGGAATTGAGAGTCACGCAATCATACGTGACTTGGTAGATTTATTGGGAATGACACAATCTCACGGGACATGTTAGACTTCAAGACCAGCAGGGAAGTCCCCGCAGTTGTAATTAAGGAGGGCACTCACTTGGGTGTTACAAAATGACGGCGCACACGTGGTTGTTAAATAATGAAAGCACACACATGGGTGTTACGTAATGGTGGTGCACGCGTGAGATGTCACGTAGTGGCAGCGCACACGTGGGTTGTCATGTAATGACGATGCACACGTGGGATGTGACGCAAACTTACACGTGGGTGTTACGTAATTACAAGGGACACACGTGGGTTTACGTAACGAAAGCACACGCGTGGGATGTTAAGTAATGACAGCCCACACGTGGGTGTCACGTAATGATGGTACCCATTTCGATGTTACATAATACCTTAAGAGCTTTTTTCTTCGGGATTTTTTTTTCTTTCAAGGTTGTTTTTCAAAGAACCTTTATATTCTAATTATAGTTTGCCCCCACTAAGAAAGGGTCATTTCTATCCAATGGTATTGCACCCTAGACGGCTGGACCAGCCAGGTATTTCTAATAATATGATTCAGGAAATAGATACTATGGAAAATCCAATTCTTCACATGGAGAATTCCCGTATCTCGCTTACTAGAATGATTAAGCTATTGATTGCGTGTTCCCTATGACTCCAATAAATAGATGCTGAGGGGAAAGTCGATTACCAGAGTTTGGTTATACTTGAAGTGCATCTGTTTGCAAAGTAATGCTTTATAAGGGCGTTATTAAACCAGAAAAAGCGATCCTTCACTTCTTAGCGATATGCTCCTAGCATTTTGGAGGGTCCTTCTTAGAGAATTTCCCGAGAATTTTTTTTGAAAATAATACAAACTTACTCAAAAGATAGGAAAATACTCCTTCTTAGAGAATATTTAAAGTTTTTCCTAGAGAGTGATTTAAGTTTGCTCAAAATATAAGAAAATGGGAGCATAAGACATGTGACTTACTTTTACATTTTGTTCATTTCTTCTTGGTATTATCTTCTCTCAATTCCCATCCTGTGACACTCAGTGGCTGACCTGCTATTCCAACAGGGGAGGGGAGGAGGGGGCTAGCAGCCAATCCCAGAGAGATGGGTGGTGTCATTAGAGATAATTTCAAGCTAAATTAAGAGTATTTCTGGAGAGGTCTTAATGGAAATGCTACGTTTGTCTGAGCTAAGGCTATGCGTACTCACGCCACCGTAACAATATGTGACCGATCGACTCCATAGCGAGCAATTCCAGCAGTCTCTTAACATCCAGCTCCACCAGGGGCCTAAAAACCAATTTCAATGGGACCCTAGCAAGCAATTCCAGTGGGACCCTAGCAACCAATTCCATAGAGGGATGGCAAATTTTACCACCAACACATATCTAGAAAGATTCGATTCTTTTTGAGGCAACCAGAAAAAGTGATAGAAACGGATGCTTATTTTATCTGGAATTGCATCTACCGACACGGTAAAACGCGCTTGATCAATTTTTGACTAGTCAAAACGGTGTGGAGGTGCTGAAAGACCAATAGATGTACTATGATTCTCAAAAGATAGCAAAGTGATTGATCAGGCTACTGGATGATGATCAGACAGCTGGTAATCAAAAATAATCCTTACTATATTGTCTTGCAAATCGCTCGATACTGCAACATGAACCAATTGGAAGCCCGCAAGGACCTATAACGCATGTAAAATTATAAGTTTAATCCAAAAAATCAAGAAATTACTCAAAATACCCATAAATAGTGTTGTACATGGTGACGCTTTAAAGTTCGGCTGCGTTCATCTGAAGACCCACGAAGAATTAGAAATGGACCTATTGACGCTTAAGGGAAACTCATTCTCATAACCTAATCAAAGAACCACCGACCCTTCTCCATAATAGCTAAATTTGTATTATATACCGCTGTACATTGTTTTTTCAAGCTTCAGCCGAATCATCTACTCATATGAAGCGTTAAAATAAATTTCTATGTTGCCCTTTATTTTGTAAGACTACCCGCACCTTTAGAAACAAATGAAACACCGTACGGCATTTGTGCCTTTGAAACAGGAGGCTCAATATGTATATAGGTTTTTCTATTATTCTTAATCAATTAAATATCTCAGAATTTTCACACAATAGCTTTTTGGTCTTCTTTTGGCTAGAATATTGTTCTGCACCATGAAATGACTGAATACATCGGTTTGCTGCGGGACAGATTTTTTGGCTAAAAGAATTGTCTATGTTAACCATTATTTTGTAGAGCTACCTGCACCTTTAGAAACCAATAAGCTGCCGTACGACATTACTGCCTCTGAAACAGGAGGATCAATGCACGTATGGTTTTTTTGGGGTAATTATAAATCAATGAACTATATCAGAATTTTCACACAATAGCTTTTTGGACTTCTTTTGGCTAGAATTGTTGTTTCGCACCTCAAAATTAATGAATACATTGCTTTGTTGTGGTACAGTCTATTAGGTTAAAATAAATGTTCATGTTAACCGTTATTTTATAGGACTACTCGCACCTTTAGAAACTGGTGTGCAACTGCACGACATTACTGCCTCTGAAACAAGAAGCTCAATACCCGTATAGTTTTTTGGTTATTCCAAATCGATTGAATATCCCACAATTTCCACACTAATAGGTTTTTGGCCTTTTTTGGCTAGAATTGTTGTTTTTTACTAAGAAATCATCTGGAAACACCGCTCTGCTGGGTAAAACAGTTTTTGACTAAAATAAGTGTCTATGTTAAGTGTTATTGTGCAGGATTACCTGCACCTTTAGAAACCATTCCGCCACCGTACGGCATTACCATCTCTGAAACAGGAGGCTCAATAGGCATATAGTTTTTTCAGTATTTCTAAATCAATTGGCTATCTCAGAATTTTCATATAGTAGGTTTTTTGTATTATTTTGGCAAGAATCGTTGTTTTGCAACACAAAATGCTTGAAAATGCTGATTTACTGTAGGAAAGTCTCCATGGCCAAATAAATATCTATGTTAACTTTATATTTTGTAGGACTATCTGCACCTTCAGAAAAGAATGCTGCCCCTGTGCAGCATTACGACCCCTCTCGCATCCCTCATCATTTCTAGGACATTTGACAAAGTTGTAAAATAAGTCGTCTGGAACAAATACCATTAAAAGTCAGCATAACATAGATTTCCTAGTTATTTGGAAAGAAGTTAGAAAAGGGAAAACCTAGAAGGGAGTTTTGTATTGAAATGGAAATTTCTAGGGGGTTGCCACTAGCCTTTTATGGACTTAAAAAAAAGTATAAAATGGAAACACTGAGCATAATAGAATAATAGTAATGTGAACTAACCCTATTGGCCTTCTCGTAAGAAGAAGAAGAACTATTGCTTTACTCTGGTGTTCTTTCTTTTTTCATGGGAGGGGAGAGGAAAGCACAGCGTTGTGGTAATGTAGTAGGGTGTTCACAGCCGGAGGTAAAAACCCAAAACATAGGTCTCAGTTAAAATGCCAGTCTAGAACCAACTGGCAAAGAATAGTTTGTCATTAGTAGGTTTTGACTTAGCCTACAGCCAAATAGGATACAAGGAACATTTACAAAGTCTTTGGGGATTTCCCCAGTAATATTGCAAAAAAGGAGAAGCAAAAACACATGGGCCTAGGATCATTGTTGCTGTAAATCCCACCCTGACTTTACCCTCAATATTCAAATATATAGCCCAAATTAGCCAACATATTTTGGATACAGTTGGCTCTGCACCACTGTTGTTTCAACCTGTAATGTGAATCAACTGTGACAAAATCAAGATACAAAATACCACATGGGAAACATAATTTTGGCTAAGACTACAGGGTATATAAGGATTAAAAAAAAAAACAAGTTTTTTTTAACTGAAAGTAAGGAGCAACATTAAAACTTAAAACGAACAGAAATTACTTCGTATATGAAAGAGGCTGCTTCCTCATCAATGCCCCGCTCTTTACGCTAAAGTTTGACTGTCTCAATTCTTCTTTTTAAAACAGTAAAAAACATTAGCGTAAAGAGCGGGGAGTTGATGAGAAAGCAGCCTCTTTCTTATACAAAGTAATTTCTGTTCATTTTAAGTTTTAATGTTGCTCCTTACTTTCAGTTAAAAAAACTTGTTTTTTTAATTTAATTTATGAAAGTTTTTGAATCAATGCATGTTTTGATTTTGGCTCTCCACAGAGGAATAATTAAAACGAAATTTGTATTTTTTTTTTGGCTAAATGGCTTTCTCATAATTTTGATCAAATGATTTTGAGAAAAAAAGAGCAGGGGAGGAAGCCTAGTTGCCCTCCGATTTTTATTACATATATGAGGGGGCTTGCCCCCTTGTCAGATCCTCGCTCTTCATACTAAAGCTTAAATTTTGTCCCAATTCATTAAGAATGACCCCAGAATCACAAAAGCTATAGAATAAATAGTTGAAATTACTAAAAATACTTTAGCATAAAGAGCAAGGTATTAGGAGGAGGTGAGCCCCTCAAATGGGTAATAATTTCTGTTTGTTTTAAGTTTTAATGCTGTTCCTTACTTCCAGCTGAAAGAACTTTTTCATATTTATTTTTTCATTGTTTTTTTTTTTTTTTAAATGCTAGTAAATCCTGCACTCCCTTCATGGAGATTTTCTTCCCCCATGACAAATTATTGATGGAAAGTTCCCCCAGCATATCCCCCTCTTCTCAACCCCTCCCCCAACCAAAAAAATCCTCCTGAAAACGCCTGTACACTTCCCAATAACCATTACTATATATAAGCATTGGTCAAAGTTTGTAACTTGTTGCCCCTCCCATGGGGAATGTGGGGGAGTAAGTCATCCCCAAAGACATAATTATAAGGTTTTTTGACTACGCTGAATAAAATGGCTATCTCAGAATTTTGATCCATTGACTTTGGTAAAATAATTAGCTTGGGAGGGGGCTTAGGTGCCCTCCAATTTTTTGGTCACTTAAAAAGGGCACTAGAACTTTTTATTTCCGTTAGAACGAGTCCTCTTGCAACATTCTAGGACAACTGGGTTGATACAATCACCCCTGGGGAAAAAAAAACAAATAAACACACATCTGTGATCTGCCTTCTGGCAAAAAATACAAAATTCCACATTTTTGTAGATTGGAGCTTGAAACTTCTACAGTAGGGTTCTCTGATACGCTGAATCTGATGGTGTGATTTTCGTTAAGATTCTATGACTCTTAGGGGGCATTTCCCCCTATTTTCTAAAATAATGCAAATTTTCTCAGGCTTGTAGCTTTTGATGGGTAAGACTAAACTTGATGAAACTTATATACTTAAAATCAGCATTAAAATGCGTTTCTTTAGATGTAGGTATTGGTATCAAAATTCCATTTTTTAGAGTTTTGGTTACTATTGAGCCGGGTTGCTCCTTACTACAGTTTGTTACCACAAACTGTTTGATTAGGGAAGAGGGTGTAAAGAACAATAAAATTACAGTCAAAATATATTAACTACAGTTATTATGTATATTAATGAAGTTAAGATTGTTTTCCTATTTTGTTTTCTTCTCAACATCCCCATTTCTTGCTTATACCCTTTGTTTTACTCCTCCCACATCTACCCTTAATGGTCAATATATATTGCCAAAATTGGTAAAGGTAAGAATAATGGCTTTTTAAAGAGAAATGCTAGAATAAAAAGAGTGAAATTTTAGGCTGTTAATTTGTACAGTCAGAATATATTAACTACAGTTATTATGTATATTAATGAAGTTAAGATTGTTTTCCTATTTTGTTTTCTTCTCAACATCCCCATTTCTTGCTTATACCCTCTGTTTTACTCCTCCCACATCTACCCTTAATGGTCAATATATATTGCCAAAATTATTAAAGGTAAGAATAATGGCTTTTCAAAGAGAAATGCTAGAATAAAAAGAGTGAAATTTTAGGCTGTTAATTTGTATTTATTTTCATGACTTTCTTTATGTTACCAACAATTCTTCCATAACCCCTCTTAATGGGCTCATATAGCTATAGGCTGCATAAAAAACATAAAATTCAAAATAACCAAGTTCTTAGTTTAGGTATGCAAGAATTGTTGATGAATCATATTTTCTTGATTTTTTTGCCCATTGTTCATAATAAAATCCCTTCCAGAATCATTGCATTAGAAAAGCCATGGTAATATTTGTTGTTTTTTCATCAGATATGGCCTTTGAATTTTTTTTTTGCTTTTCATCCTGTTAACTTGTGTTGACATAGAGTTTCACTTTACTCCTCTACCCTTCTAATGTGCAAATATATAGCCCAAGTTGTGTATTTCCTTTGCATTTTGTCACATGTCACTTTGGTTCTAACTTAATATCCACAGATGACAAGAATATACATTGTTAATTTCTGTGTTTGTATTAAAGAAAGTATCCTTACTTTTTGTCAGGGATTATTGTTGGTCAAACTGTTTTAATGGTCTGTTGAAAATCTGATAATGTGTCTTAAAAATCATTACAAAAAGATGCCATATTTATTCTGATTTCATAATTCTTTAAGGGACTTATTTAAAAAAAGTTGATCATACAGAAAAAAATGAGATTAAGACAAGTAAAAATTGTTTATTCATGTTTGGTACAAATTATCAAGTAAGAGTTCTTTTATTTTCTTTTTCTTTATTTTCTTGGTTACTTTTATCTTGTAACCTTGGGCTATATGAGCCCATTGGTGGGGGGCTGGAGAGGAATCATCTGAGATGCAAACAAAATATAAAAATGAGCATAAAACTACCAATCTAAGAATGTCCCTCTTTTGGTTCTTATATTTTTCCTTCTGAAGAGCCACTATTCTTAACATTTACTTCTGGAATTATCTACAATTTTCTGTTTTTCCACATTTTCCACAAATTTGTCTGTTTCTTAAGGCCACCAATGTTGCTTGAATGCTACTAAACTGTTAGGGAGAAAAGAGTCACATAAAAAGTTCATGGAAAATACATAATTTAGACTATAAACTTAACTGTTACAGTGGAGAAGGGCAAGTAAAGTGAAAGCATTTTAGGGATGATGTTTATTCTAGGACTTTATCAAGTAGATTAGTTTTCAAAATTTACTGTAGTTTTCTTGTAAGGAGATGAACCACTAAACTAGTGTCTATATAATAAATTAAATAAAATATCAAAATGATGTATTGTTAACTTGATAATATGTAGCCTTGCTAGTTTCCATCAATCAGGTTATTGTTGTTTTTATTTTATTTAAATGTACTTTATAAAATCATATTTATTTTTATCTTTATATTTTTCAGTTTTCTTTCCATACTCCTCTGTGTACATCTTTTGTATGTAAAGAGGGCATAAATAAATTATTATTGTTATTATTAGGCATAGTTGTAATAGTAGTCACAGTAGTAGTATTGATATTGCTAGGAGTGGTAATACCATTAGGTATAGCTGTGATAGTAGTCTTAGTATTAGTATTGGAACTGCTAGGACTGATTATAGTTGCAATAGCAGTAGTCCTAGTAGCAGCAGTAGTATAGTGTTTGTTCATATACTCCTTGAAATTTTCATCTTAATGGTCTTAGCCTTACCAGTAGTTTCAACAGAAGTAGTAGTTGAAATAGTAGTACTAGATGTAGCAGTGATAGTAGTATTAATAGTAGCATGCAGATATTGCCATTTGGTCAGATGATCTTCCCCCTTTAAGCATTCTTTAATAGTTCCAACTTAAAGCCCAAATCAGTTCTTGATATATGCTGTGTTGACAATGTACATGTAAATAGTGTCTTTTGATTTAGTTCAAACTTCCCCTCAATATTGTAAATGAAATAGTGTGGTAGTAGTAGTGGTAGCAGTGGTATTGGTGTTAGTTGTAGTAGTAGTGGTTCCATGTAAATATTGCCTTATTATTTCCTCAAAGTTCCATGTCAGTATAATCAGTTATTCCTGAGTTATGCCATTTTGACAGTCTGTATACACATAACATATTTTGATTTAGTTGAACACTCTGCTTAACATTCTCTGAAAGGCTCAACTGATTGCCCTTCATCTTTTTGGAAAGTAAAGTTCAAAAGACATTCTCAATAACATGAACTAAATGTAAACAGTGGATGGTTTGCCCTGAGGACTCTAGTGAGGTTGACATCCCAAAGATATAATGACTAGATCTTTCAACAATGCTGAACAAAATGGCTTTCTAAAAATTTTGATAGGTTGTGTTTTGGAGAATTATATGCTTTTGGGAGAGAGGGGGCTGGTTGTTCTCTATTCTTTTTTTACTCTTGAAAAGGGCACTAGAACTTCCAATTTCCAATCAAATAAGCTCTATCTGATCTAAACTTTATGGAACTATCCATTCCATAAAAGCTTACTCGCCTTGTGGCATAACTTACAATCCTTGCCACTGGGCTCTGGGGATTGTTTCTACCCTGAAGACATTGTAATATGCTCTTTGAACCATTGTGGACAAAATGGCTATCTCACAATTTTTATGGGATGTGTTTTGGAAACAGAAAATTTCACAAAGGGGGGCTAGTTGCCCTCCATCACTTTTGACTCTTAAAAGGAAACTTGTCCACATGCTCATAGTTTGTTTTGATTTAGTTCAATATCTGCTTAAGTATTTCTTAAAAGCCTCACCTTAATATCCTTTAGCTTGCATAGTAACAATAGTTGTAGCAGCATTAGTAGCAGTATGCCCATTGCACCTTTGGGTACTTCAACATCCTCTTCAACACACACTGAAAGTTTCAGCTTAATACAATTTAATACAAATTAACAACCATCCTTGAAGCATTTTTGATGCATCTGCTTGACAACCTGTGTGGGCATAGTGTGTTTCGAATTAGTTCCATACAGTTTTTATTATATGGCCCAAAATTCAGCTTAATATCCTTAGTTTTAATAGTAGAAGTAGTGGTAGTAGCAGTAGAATTAATTGTAGTAGCCTAAGCTTTATTCACAGTAGCAGTAATAGAAGTAGTAATAATAGTAACTGCAGTAGTAGTATAATTAGAAGCAAATAATTCCTGAGATCACACTGACTAATCATGACAAAACACAAAATCGCAAAGAAAAGAAGGACAAGGACAATAAGCAGCCAGTAAAAAATTGAAAATTATGCAAATATTTTGGTAAAGACCTCCACTTGACTGTCCTCAGTGCAGAATAAACTGATAAAAATATATATAAAAAAATGAAACAAACCTTAAAACAAAACACAAAACAAAAATATGATATCTTACCTATAGCACTCTTAAAAGCTAATCGCTTTCCAGGTAGATTATTATCAGATATTTTATTTGATTGTGCAACATAAATTTGTGGATGTATGTGAAAACGATCACAATTAATAATTTTGTAATAAATGGAGAGAAGTTTCTCCAGTGTCTCTATTGAGAGCTACCTTTTTATCTCAACTGTGTCCCTGAAAACTTGCATGGGACTCTTAACAGGGGCAATAATGGAGGCGCTGTCAAATAAGATGAAATGGTGTGGATTGTTGTACAAATGTTGAGCCAAGGCGGAAACAAAAATCTCGGGCCTTTGGCGTAGCCTCATGACCTTGTCTATTGTGGATCTATGTTCTAATAACCTATCCTCTAATTGCTATTGAGTTCTTCCAATATAAAAATGGCCACAAGAACAGGGAATTCTATAAACACCACTACCCAGAATGGGGCTGGTTTTATCTTTGCCACTGTTGAAGAAGCTCTGTATTGTATTTGAATGTTTAAAGGTGACATTAAGTTTAGGTTTTTTAAGGATTCTTTTAAGTTTGTCACTCAAATTTGGAATGTAGGGTAGGACAGTGAATATCTGTTAGGATTTGTGGAGTTGATGAATTCCTTTCTGCCTTGTTTTTTTTTGTATTTTCTCTATAATGGTTTCAAGTAATTTTATAGGGTACCTATTGCAGAATAAAATGTCCTTAATATAGTTCAATTCGGAGACTGTGCGGCACTCTGAGCATGTTCTTATAACTCGGTCAACCAAAGAAATAACTACTCCTCTTTTTATGCAGGGGGAGTGGTTGGAAGAAAAAATGTAATTACCTATTGTTATTTGTAGGCTTTCTATAAATGGAAAATTCAAGGCTAGGAGACTTATTGACAATTAATACATCTAGAAAAGGACGTTTATGGTTATCTTATAGTTCTAAAGTGAACTGAAGGTTTAGAGTCCAAAGTGTTTAGATGAGTCAAGAAGGAGTTAAGTTACTCCTCTCCGCGATCCAGTGACCGTGATCCGTGACAAACAAAAATAGCATCATCCACAAACCTACCCTGGTGTTTCAGAGAATGGTGAGAAAATGGTGAAAGGCTCGTACCCATGGGTAAACCCATGATTTGGGTGAAAAATTGCTTATTATATTGGAAATATGAGGAGGAAGTATTGCAGAGACGGACGAGATGCCTAATAGTTTCTATATCCAATGTTTTTTAGTCCATTTGGTCAATATTTTCTTCTAATTTTCATTGACGAGTCAGTTCGCATTTTTTATATCACAATATGTATGCATAGAAATAGCATCAAAACTGGCCACAATTGTATCTTTTTTTTTATCAAGGTCTTTTCATTTTTTGACAAGGTGAACTGAATTTTTAGTGTATGAAGTTCGCGTTTGCAGAAGGGGGCGAAAAAGTTTTGACAACCATTTTCTCAATCTGACAGTTGCTGAGCTATAAGGAGCCACATTTGGGCGTAGAGGAACTCCATCTTTATGGATTTTTGGGAGACTGTAAAATTTAGGAGTGGAGCAACCTTTAAGATAAAATATTTTATACATTTGTGGAGTAATAAGCACTACAGTTTGCAAAATTCCTAGTTCCTTTAGTACTATACGGGTGAAGTTATCGGTGGGGTTTGAATCTAAGGGCTTGTAAGTAAGAGTGCTGGATAAAATATCTGTAATTTTTTGATTATATGAAGTTTAATCAAGGATAACAATTTTATATCCTTTATCGGTCCTGGTGTTAATGATGTGTGGGTCTTTTCTTAAATTCTTGAGAATTTAGGTTTCCTGATTTTTTTTTACCTTGAGAAATGCGGAGTGAAATCGAGAATATTCTTAAGCACCTCTCCTTGAAGTAAATCTGGATTTTCCACAGCACCGCCTGAACCAAATATACCCACCCCCACATTGGCAATTTTCTCTAAGAAACTCCCTTGTGTTTAAGGTAGGCAAAATTTAGGTCCCTTAGACAAAATACAAGCTTTTTCCAGTGTAAGAACTTTAGAAGATAGGTTCTCAATTGCCGAACCAGGATAGAATCTAGGTAGAGAATAACTAGAATTCAGAGATTTTTCGTAATCTAATTTTCCAAACTTTTCTGATAAACGAGTCTTAGCCATACGAAAGTCGTAGCGGAAAATATTCTGAGCTATTCTAGAAATCTGCTGAAAATCTGTTGGTGAAAGGTCGGTGAAAAATTTCGACTTCTCATCAAACGAGATCTATCTGATCCAAAGTCTATACGACCACCCGTTCCATAAAAAACCTTATAAGCCCTGGGGCATAGCTTACAAACCTTTGCCCATGGGCTCAACCCTAAAGACATTGTTATATGATTTTTGACTATTGGTAACAAAATGGCTATTACACAATTTCAATAGAACGCGTTTCGGAAAAAGAGGATGTCATGGATAGATGGGGGGGGGGGCTATTTGCTCTCAATCATGTTTGACTCACAAAAGGGAACTAGAACTATACATTTCCAATCAAATGAACCTCTTCTAAAGTTCACACGACCACCCCTTCCCTAAAAACCTTATATGCCCCTGGGGTATAACCTACAGCCCTTACCCCCAGACTCTGGTGAATTCTGTCAAATTAAAAGACCTTGTTATATCGTCTTTGGACTATTTTTGGACAAATAGCTATCTCAAAATTTCTGTTGGATGCATTTTTGGAAAATACTATGTAGGGGGGTTGACAGTCCCTTGATCAATTTTACTATTAAAAAGGGCACTGGAACATATTATTCCCAATCCAATGAGTCCCTCTCTGGAGCACATACGATCACGTTTTCCATAAAAACCCTATATGCCATCGGGATATAACTTACAACCCTTACGCTTAGGGTTGTGAAAGGGAGGGTGTCACCCATAAATAAATAATTTCCTGATCTTTCAACTTCGCTGAACAAAATGACTATCTCAAAATTTTGAGGGCACTAGCCCTTTCAGTTTCCAATCAAATGATCCTTTTTCAAAGTTTCTACGACAACAAATGACCATCTCAAAATTCCTGTCAGTGTATTTCGTGAAAATACTTGGTGTGTTGGGGGGGATATCCACCCTCCAATCACTTTGAATTTTGCAAAGGGATTACCAATCCAATGAGCCCTCTCTGGAGTTTATACGACCACCCTTTCTATAAAAATCTTATATGCTCCCAGGGCCTAACTTACAACACTTGCCCCGAGGGCCGTGGGGAGGGGTAGTCATCCCGAAAGACGTAATTTCTGGACCTTTTAACTACGCTGAACGTAATGGCTATCCCAAAATTTTAATTGAATGTGCTTAAGGAAGTGGTGGACGTGGGAGGGGGGTTAGTTGCCCTCCAGTCACTTTTGACTATGGGAAAAGGCATTAGCCCTTTGAATTTCCCATCGAATGAGCCCTTCTCGAAGTTTCTACGATAAATCCTTTGATACGAAGTACCCTGGTCTAAAAAAAAAGAAAGAAAACCCGTCATGGCCACATCACTCTTTACTTAGCTAGCACTATTGTGATGCCTATGATTTCTGTTCGTTTTGAGTTTCATTCATTGATTGATTGTAATTTGTGGTAGTTTTACACATGGAGGATTATTTGACTTGATTTCTGCTCATTTTTCGCTTATTGAAGCTCTTGACTTTTTGAAAACTTATTTTGTAGAAATTTTTAAAAATTAATAGCTAAAAATGATTAGGTGATTGTGTCAATTAATTTTTAAAACGTTTCTAGGCGTTTAACCCCCCCCCCTGGAAAACGCCCCTTGCGTCGTGTTGATATTTAATCACTTTCGACTTAAAAAAAAAAACAGAACTCGCTGGGGATTATTAATGAATTTCTACCTCCACTCTCCTCTCGTCTCTCCTTTAGAACTAATTCTGTAATTATCTGAAAGCTCAATGAGAGCTGGGGTGTGTTACATTAAAAGGCACCCTTTGACTTATCTCCCTGGCCTTTTCTCATCCACACCTCCACTTTATGGTTGCAGAAACGTTGGAGAGTGCTCGATAGATCAGAAATTGAGACTCTTAGTACTTTTCTTATAAGTCGAAAGTGAATGGAGACCAACAAGCCGCGTGGGGGGAGGGTAAGTGTCGGTTTCTATGTAAAACACTAAAAAGCAGACATTTAAGAGCGTATTTTCATGTACAGAAGTTTTTCAATCGTAAATCAGTTAATCTTGCAGCAAACTTAAACTGGTTGGTGAAAAAGAGGAACTGTAGATTATGCTAGCAATGGTTAATCTGCATTGAAACAATTGAGATTAATTGAGCATTGAAGAATTAGATACAAAAATGATATACGAGTTATACCAAAGGATAAAACCGAGTTAGTATCCTGATTCCAATATCTATATCCCGAAATTTGTCTAAAATGTTATTGCAAGTGACAATGTCTCGCACGCCACAATGCATAATCTGCAGTGTTGCGATGGGTGGTACGGTTGTACCAAATTGAGAAGGTTTTCCACCGACCTATGCATCTTTACCATTTTTTGTAAAGATGTTCATTCGATTCAGTTTTACCAAACTGGTGCAAGTTCAGTACACTTGCTACAAAATTCGGTTTTTTTTCGATATCCTGAATTAGGACTCCCGCTGTTAACGTAAAGCCAGACCAAAGCACCCTGGACCAATCCAGAAAAAAGGGAAATTTGACCTTCCAGATTTCTGGATTCTGGGAGCTATTGCACAGAAAAATATTTTAGTGGTGGAAGAAACAGAATAAGAAATAAAAAATTGACTTGGATTAAACATGAAAACAAAATAATCGTAGGACTTTGAAAAGTGCTGGAAAGTGTGAGTGAAAAAATCCTCTGAGGGCTCTTTTTTTGGACCGGCTTCACTATCCAGAAAACCCAGAATCTAGAAATTCCGGTAGGTGAAGCTCACGCTTTAGATTATGTGTTCTGTTCGCAGAGACAATCTGACAATTTGTATGACGGAAAAGAAAACCTGATTTGGGTATTATATATTGCATTGGCGACATCCTTTTCTCTTTAGTTGCTCTTCAATTTTGGAGGAAATAAATTAATAATAACAATGATAAAAAAGGAGCAAAGAGAGAAAAGAAGGGCAAAGGAAGAGGTTGTATATTTTGAAGGCAGTACTGTGTGAAGGGAGATGCGGTGCAACATGCGCATCAATTTTTGGTGTCTGTTACGGATTTCTCTGGAAAGTTCGTTTCTAGAGCTTTTTAGGTACAAATCCAAACTTTAACAACACAACACTGATAATATGTAGTGTACGAGAGGAGTAAATTTAATGTATTTTCAAACAGTTCCTGGTAACGAACTGTAGTAAGGAGCGACCCGGCTCAATAGTAAATGAAAGTCTAAAAAACAGAATTTTGATACTAATAAATACATCAAAAGAATTGGATTTTCATGCTGATTTCAAATATATAAGTTTCATTAAATTTAGTCTTACCCATCAAAAGATAATTGGCCTTATTTTGGAAAACAGGAGGAACATATCCTAAAAGTATTAGAATCTTAACGAAAATCACACCATCGCATCCAGCGTATCAGCGAATCCCGCTGTAGAAATTTCAAGCTCCTATCTTCAAAAATGTGGAACTTCGTATTTTTTGCCAGAAGACTGATCACGGGTGCGTATTTATTCGTTTGCTTTTTTTTCTTTTTTTCCAGGGGTGATCGTATCGACCCAGTGGTCCTAGGATGTTGCGAGAGGGCTTGTTATAATGGAAATGAAAAGTTCTAGTGCCCTTTTTAAGTGACCAAAAAATTGGAGGACACCTAGGCCCCCTCCCACGCTCATTTTTTCCCAAAATCAACGGATCAAAATTTTGAGATAGCCATTTTCTTCAGCATAGTCGAAAAACATAATAAGATGTCTTTGGGGACGACTTACTCGCCCATATTTCCCGGGGGAGGGGTGGCAAGTTACTAACTTTGACCAGTGTTTACATACAGTAATGGTTATTGGGGAGCGTATAGACGTTTTCAGGTTTTTTTGTTCAGGGGGGGGGGGTTGAGGGGATGGAGCTATGTTGAAGGATCTTTACTTGGAGGAATTCACAATGGGGGAAACAAATTCCATGAAGGGGGCGCAGGATTTTCTAGCATTATGAAAAAAAACAAAAAACACTGAAAAAATAATAATGAAAAGTTTTTCAACTGAAAGCAAGGAGCAGCATTAAAACTTAAAACGAACCGAAATTATTACGCATATGAGGGGCTCATCTCCTCCTAAATACCTCGCTTTTCCCGCTAAAGTACTTTTAGTAATTTCAACTATTTATTCTACGGCCTTTATGATTCTGGGGCTATTCTTAAAGAACCGGACAAAATTTAAGCTTTAGTGTAAAGAGCGAGGTATTGACGAGGGAGCAAATCCCCCTCATATATGTAATAAAAATATACAGATATAGAAGTTTGTTACGTAAGTTAATTTGTAATTTACGTATATTTATTAATAACAAAAACTTTCGTAAAAAAAAACAACTAAAAAGTTCTAGTTGTTTTTATAAGTTACCAAAAATTGGAGGGCAACTAGGCATCCTCCCACTCCTTTTTTTTTTATCAAAATCGTCGGAACAAAAATATGAGAAAGCCATTTAGACAAAAAAAAAAAATTAATGTGCAAATTTCGTTTTAAGTATTCATGTGCGGTCAGCCAAAATCAAAACATGCATTAATTTAAAAACGTTCAGAAATTAAATAAATAAACCGAGTTTTTTTTAACTGCAAGTAAGGAGTGACGTTAAAACTTAAAACGAACAGAAATTATTCCGTATATGAAAGGGGTTGTCCGCTCCTCAACGCCTCACTCTCTACGCTAAAGTTCTTTATTGTTTTAAAAAGTAGAGTTGTGAGAAAGAGTCAAACTTTAGCGTAAAGAGCGGGACGTTGAGTAGGGGACAACCCCTTTCATATACGGAATAATTTCTGTTCGTCTTAAGTTTTAATGTCGCTCCTTGCTTGCAGTTAAAAAAAACTTGTTTTTTTTTAATCTCAGAACAAAAACACCTCTAATCTCTGGTATCGACATTTCTTTTTTCGTAAACGTTCTAATAATGAAATTAAATAAAAAAAAAACTAATTTTTTTAGCTGAAAGTAAGGAGCGACATTAAATCTTAAAACGAACAGAAATTACTCCGTATATGAAATGGGTTGT
>NC_088864.1:60915942-60937299 GCF_032884065.1 Artemia franciscana
AAAAACCCCCTCGTACACATAATAAAAATATAAGAATATAAAAGTTTGTTACGTAAGTTAATTCTTAAGTTACGCATATTATTTACTAATAAAACGTTCGTTAAAAATTAAAAGCTAGTAGCCTTTTTAAGTAACCGAAAAATTGGAGGGCAGCTAGGCCTCCTTCCCCACCCCTTATTTCTCAAAATTATCTGATCAAAACTAAGAGAAAGCCATTTAGCCAAAAAAAAAAAATTAATGTACAAATTTTCATTTCAATAATTTATGTGCGGAGAGCCAAAAATCAAACATGCATTAATTCAAAAACGTTCAGAAATTAAATAAAAAAAACTAGTTTTTTTTAACTGAAAGTAAGGAGCGACATTAAAACTTAGAACGAACAGAAATTACACCGTATATGAAATTGGTTGTCCCCTCCGCAATCCCTCGCTCTTTACGCTAAAGTTTGACTCTTTGCCACAATTCCACTTTTTAAAACAATTAAAAGCTTTAGCGTAAAGAGCGAGGGATTGCGGAGGGGACAACCCATTTCATATACGGAGTAATTTCTGTTCGTTTTAAGTTTTAATGTCGCTCCATACTTTCAGTTATAAAAACTAGTTTTTTTTATTTAATTTATTAAAAATTGGAATGATTTCTTATTGCAATTAAATATAAAAAAACAAGTTTTTTTAACTGAAAGTAAGGAGCGACATTAAAACTTAAAACGAACAGAAATTACTTCGTATATGAAAGAGTCTGCTTCCTCATCAACGCTCCACTCTTTACGCTAAAGTTTGACTCTTTCTCTCAATTCTTCTTTTTAAAACAGTAAAAAACTTTACCGTAAAGAGCGGGGCGTTGATGAGGAAGCAGCCTCTGTCATATACGAAGTAGTTTCTGTTCGTTTTAAGTTTTAATGTCGCTCCTTACTTTCAGTTAAAAAAAACTTGTATTTTTTATTTAATTTCTGAACGTTTTTGAATCAATGCATGTTTTGATTTTGGCTCTCCGCAGAGGAATAATCAAAACGAAATTTGATTTTTTTTTTTTTTTTTTTTTTGGCTAAATGACTTTCTCATAATTTTGATCGAATGATTTTGAGAAAAAAAGAGCGGGGGGGGGAGCCTAATTGCCCTCCGATTTTTTGGTTAATTAAAAAGGCAACTAGAACTTTTAATGTTTTACGAATCGTTTTTATTAGTAAAAGATTTACGTAACTTACAAATTAGCTTACGTAAAGAAGTTTTGTATTCTCATGATTTAATTACATATATGAGGGGGTTCGCCCCCTCGTCATTACCTCGCTCTTTACACTAAAGCTTAAATTTTGTCCTAATTCATTAAGAATGACCCCTGAATCACAAAAGCCGTAGAATAATAGTTGAAATTACTAAAAATTCTTTAGCGTAAAGAGCGAGTTATTAGAAGGAGGTGAGCCCCTCATATGGGTAACAATTTTTGTTTCTGTTTTAAGTTTTAATGCTGTCCCTTACTTCCAGCTGAAAAAACTTTTCATATTTATTTTTTAATTGTTTTTTTTTTAAATAAAGCTAGTAAATCCTGCTCTCCCTTCATGGAAATTTTCTTCTCCCATTTCAAATTCTCGATGGAAAGTTCCCCCAGCATATCCCCCTCTTCTCAACCCCTCCCCCCAACCAAAAAAATCCTCCTGAAAACACCTGTACACTTCCCAATAACCATTACTATATGTAAGCACTGGTCAAAGTTTGTAGCTTGTTGCCCCTCCCGAGGGGAATCTGGGGGAGTAAGTCGTTCCCAAAGACTCATATATTGGCAAATGTTGTTTTCTTGTCTTATCTAAGTGTAATCCAAAAATCTTCAAAAATCAGAGAAAATAAGTATCAATCTGCTTACCTGCTTTGCTAATAAGTGTCCCTATAGAGTGGTGTATTACCCTAACTCGCATTTTTAAGGTCAATCTTGTTATCTAAGGACTATTTTGTTTGACCTTGTTTTAATTAGCCCCACGTGCACGCTTGGTTTCAAAATTAGCGCGCGCGCACTTTTGTCACTATTAGAACGATAGAGTTATGGAGAAAAATAAAGGATCGTCTAACACAGTTGCCCAAAAAAGACCAAGACATTCGCCCAAAAAAGGTGTTGATGAGTGCAAAGGTTGTGACTCCAACTTGCAAGAAGACGATTTTGCATTGCTTTGCGACTCATGCGAATCCTGGGTATGCATCGTATGCTTGGAAATGACAGAGCCGGAATACAACTTATTCACAAAAATGACTCAGAGGCTCGGGTCACTTTGGTTCTGCCCCGTATGTAAACAAAAGAAAAACACGATCAACCAAGGGCTGACATCTGCAGAAATTAAAGATATTTTGAGAGGTGAAATTCAAACGTCATTTAAGGTGATGGAGGATAAGTTTTGCGCTTTATTAGAGCCTATCCAACGGAAAGTAGCTGAAATTGAGAAAGACCTGAAAAATAATTGCACACTTTCCGACGTCCAGTATTTTACCGAGAACCTAATAGGGATGAAGTGTCAGAGCTTGGAAAAAAGCCTAACTGAAAAATTTGTGAAAAAGGAAGAGGAAATCAGTGTCAGTAGCTCGAACTTAAGTTCATTTTATGTGTCAGATATTGTGGAAAAACAAAAACACCTGATCGTGTTTGGTTTAGCTGAAGACGCTACTTTGTCATCTCGTAGACAACAAAACGAAACCGATTGCCAATTTTTCAACGACAAGCTACTTGTACTTTGCCCTGCGAAATGTAGCTACTCAGTTAGACTTGGTAAAAATACACCTGGTAAGATCAGGCCTATTAAGTTGATGTTCAAGACACCGGTAGAACGTGATACAGCTTGTTTCTTTCTGATGTCCGAGACTGCTAGTATCAAAGCTACATACCCTTGTTCAAAGTCTCTCATGATCGTACTACGATTGAACTGTTGGAAAAAAGAAGTACGATGCCCTGAAACAGGAGCTGAAATCGAAATTGGACGCTGGCGAAACTAACTGGAAAAATAAAACGTAGCAAAAACGGACTAGCCCTCGTGAATAATAACTCTTTTCGTGAAACCCCAAATAGCTACGCGAGCATCGAAGAGTGACTTCCTAAAAAAGTTGGTGTCTGAGTGATAAATTTTTGGTGACATATACAAATGCAGACTGCCTGTCATCTAAATGGGAAGAGTTTAGTGAGCTAATAAAGCAACGTAAACCGCATTTAGTTGTTGTTATCGAAGTTTTACCAAAACATTTCAGTGACCCGTCTATTTTTTTTCAGCCGCTACCACAATATAATTTAGTATCTAATAATTCAGCTAAAAGAGGGATTTGTATTTATATTCATTGTTCTATTAAGTTTTCTGTGGTTGTTGATTTGTTAGTAGACTCAGTGTCGGAGTGTCTTTTGGTTGATGTTAATTGCCTTATCATAGTACTTACATCAGCTTTTTATCGCAGTCCTACTGTGAATTTATCGAGTCCAGTTAATAATGCCAATATTCTAGCGTGTATTTCTCGTCTTGTTGGTCGTAGTTCAAAGTTCCTTATTCTAGGTGACTTCAATGTACCTTTGATAGATTGGAGTGCGCATAGTACGACTTTGTCCACTTCATCGTATGAGCAGCAATTTTTAGATAGATTGGATGATCTGTACTTATACCAACATATTGTTAGGCTAACTCGAGCCAGGAATGATGCTATTCCATCGATTTTAGATCTGGTTATTACCAAGTCAATCGATGATATTTTGAGTGTAGATTTCCGTCCGCCTTTAGGTAAAAGTGATCATGTTGTGTTAGATGTTTACATGAATATGATGCTCAACAGAGAGGTTTTGAGTTTTATCGGCATGATTATGCTAAAGCCGATTATGATTCAATACGACAATTTATTTCGTCTATTAATATCATGTATGAACTAAAAAATAATCATGTTTCTCCGGACACTGCGTTTGATTTTGTAAAAAAGGTGTTGAGAGAATGTAGGGATAAATTTATTCCTTTGGTGAGGAATTTTTCCGGTCGCAGAAATAATCCTAAACTTCCAAGACACATACTCCAAGCAATACGTGAAAAAAATAGGTCTTTGGCGGTCTTATATTGAGTCACGACATAGTAAAGTAGTCAGACAAGGGCATTTGGATACTCAGTTGCAAGAGGATTCAGATGAATGGCATGCGTATTCACTAGCGAGAAACAAGGTCACTCGGCTTCTTAGGGCTAATCGTGAAGAGCTTGAGTCGCGTATTATTCACTCAAGCACCGCATCACCTAAAATATTTTGGAAATATGTAAAAAGAATAAGCCTAACCTTGCACCATCTTCATCTACGTTCACACATCAGGATATACACCAAAAGATTGATAGTGATTCTGAGAAGGCTCTTATTTTTAACCAAATTTTTTCTTCAGTTTTTGTTAAAACACAGCCAATTCATTCAAATGAAGCTAATTTTGCATCTCAAGTAGAGTCGATTGCGTCACCGGACATTCTTGTTCCATTTGATGATTCAGGTTTCTCATTGACTGAAGTTTATACTATTCTTATAAAATGGATACGTCTAAAGCGCCGGATATAGACGGTTTCCCGGATATAATGATAAGACAAATTGCTCATGAAATTGCAGAACCACTTACCTATATATTTAACTTATCTTTTGGCACATGGACTGTGTCCGTCAGGGTGGAAGAAGGCCTTGGTAAAGCCGCTTCACAAAAGTGGCTCCAGGTCAGATTTTAAAAATTATCGGCCAATTTCAATCACGTCTATTTTTGCCGAGTGATGGAAAAGTTGAGTGTTTCACGCTTTCAAAAGTATTTTGACGGAAATCATCTTTGGAATCCAGCTCAGTATGGTTTCCGAAAAAATAGGTCTTGTAATACTCAGCTTGTTGAGGTTACTTTGGATTTTCAACGTTTTGCCGATTTAGCTCTACCCTTTGACTGCATTTACATCGACTTCTCGAAGGCATTCGACAAAGTCTCAATACCCACCCTTCTTAAAAAATGTGCAGCTTATAAATTGGGTAAAAAAAACAATTGCATTTATTTCTGATTATCTAAATGGACGAACTCAGCAGGTTGTTGTTGGTGAAGCTATGTCATCTTCAATTGATGTGTTAAGCGGAGTCCCCCAGGGTAGCTGCCTGGGTCCAATTTTATTTTGTTTATTTATTAATGATCTGCCTTCCTCTGTTCAGCATTCTACTGTCAAGATGTTCGCGGATGATGTAAAACTTTATCTACCAGTACGAGACCAAAACGATGTGCAACTTTTACAGGAGGATCTTGACTCTCTAACTTATTGGTGAGAATCTAATTCCATGTTCATAAGCCCTTCTAAGTGTATTGTTCTACACTATGCTCGTAAACTCCCACCTGTGCATACTTACCAGCTGTCTGGCATACAAATTCCCCTCTAACGAAATAGTGCGTGACCTTGGTGTTTACTTTGATACCCAATTGAAATTTGATAAGCACGTTTCGGAAATTGTAAAGAATGTGAATTATCGTTTATCGTCTATATGGAGAAGCTTTAGTAGGTTCAACCTTCGTAATTTCTTACTACTATACAAATCAATGGTCCGCCCTCTTCTTGAGTATAATACTTCTGTTTGGTTTCCATTAAGTCTAACGGATGAGCATAGGATAGAAAAAGGTTCAGAGAAGGGCCACTAGATTGGTCCCATACCTTCAGCGCCTTTCTTATCCGCAGAGACTTTCTAGGCTTCAACTCCCGTCGTTGAAGTTTCGTAGACGTCGCAATGACCTTGTAAATGTGTTTCGTATAATTAAAGGAGTGGATGATGTTGATCCAAATTTATTTGTTAAATTTAGCCATTATCACTCTACTCGTCAGCATGATTATAAATTATATCCCCCAAAACCGCTGAAAAAAATTGGTCAATTATCTTTTGTTAGTAGAGTTGCCAGACCACGGAATGGTTTGCCTTTGGAGGTTGTCGAGGCAGAGAGTGTTCGAAAAGTTTTTGCTGTTTAATTTGTCGTTGCCAATTTACTTTAGATTAGTATTATGATTTTGTGTTTTTGTGTTTTTGCGACAAGCATTAATGCTTACCGCTATTGTAATAATAAATAAATAAATTACTATATGTAAGCACTGGTCAAAGTTTGTAGCTTGTGCCCCTCCCACGGGGGACTCTGGGGAGTAAGTCGTTCATAAAGACATAGTTATAAGGTTTTTCGACTACGCTGAATAAAATGGGCTATCTCAGAATTTTGATCCGTTGACTTTGAGAAAATAATTAGCGTGGAGGTGGCCTAGGTGCCCTCTAATTTTTTTGGTCACTTAAAAAGGGCACTGGAACTTTTCATTTCCGTTAGAATGAGCCCTCTTGCAACATTCTAGGACAACTGAGTCGATACGATCACCCTGGGAAAAAAAAAAAAAAACGAATAAACACGCATCCATGATCTGCCTTCTGGCAAAAAATGCAAAATTCCACATTTTATAGATATGAGCTTGAAACTTTTAAAGTAGGGTTTTCTGATACGATAATCTGATGGTGTGATTTTCGTTAAGATTATATGACTTTTAGGGGGTGTTTCCCCCTATTTTCTAAAATAACACAAATATTCTCAGGCTCGTAACTTTTGATGGGTAAAACTAAACTTGATGAAACTTATATATTTAAAATCAACATTAAAATGCGATTCTTTTGATGTAGCTATTGGTATCAAAATTCCATTTTTTAGAGTTTTGGTTACTATTGAGCCGGGTCGCTCCTTACTACAGTTCGTTACCACGAACTGTTTGATATTTGCCTTCTCTGCAGCTAATCTAATAGTTTCTTTGGGAATGGGCTTATTTGTTGTTCGTTCCTATTTTTGTTTTATTTTGAATTAGATTATATACTATAATTAATTTTGTGTACATAGGGTTGAGTGTGTATTCACCCAAGTCTCTATTTAAGGATGTATTATTATTTAAGTTTCGTTTGGTTTCGATTGCCTCGCGGACAGTTTGTTTGATTCCTAGGTCATTGCTAATTAGAATTGTTTCGTCAAATAGAACATAATGGTTTGAATTTTCAAAAATATGATTACTTAACGCTGAATCGAAAGATATGGAGTTATTTTAGATTTTAATGCCTTTTCAATACTTTCTTTGTGTGCTGTAATCTTGTTCCTAAATTCTGGTGGGTTCAACCAATGTAATAATTTCCACAACTACATGGTATTTGATACACCCCTCGTAGACGAGTAACTGGGGTTTTATCCTTACCAGAATTGACAAGATTCATTATACTTAAATTGCTTGTGAATACAACACGTAAATTGTTCTTTAAACAAACGTTTTTCAGTTTTGAAGTAATTTTCGGAATATAAGGTAGGTAAATCGTGCTTTTGGGTTTATTCGAATCATTTACTGGTGTGGAGTTTAAGGCTTCAGAAAAATTCATCTTTAATCTTTGAGCAATAACAGTATTTATGAGAGAAATTGGGTACCCGTTGCCAAAAAGTATGTCTGTAATAAAATTTAATTCTTTTTTTAACATATTCTGAACAGATATTAAGTACTCTATCCGCAAGAGATATTACCACACATCTTTTAACCTCTGGAGGATGGTAGATTTGAGTGAAGGTATCTATTATTATGCGTAGGTTTTCTGTAAACCGTAAAATCAAGTTTATTCACACTGCGTATTATCAATACATCTAAAAAAGGTATTTTTCCATCTCTTTCGGTCCCTAGAGTGAATTGCAGGTTTCTATCGTAAGTATTTAAATGTTCTAGAAAACTTTTAAGTTCACTTTCGCCATAATTCCAAACTGAAATTACGTCGTCCATGAAACGTCCCCAAAACACATGATTAAGAAAATACGAATCTAGGGCCCAATTTTCAAGATTCTTGACGAAAATATTTGCGAATAGGCCTGATAGAGGTGCTCCCATAGAGAAGACCCCTTACCTGTTTGTAATATGAATCTCGAAACTGTAAGTGCATGGAATATTTGTTGCATAATTTAACTAAATGCATGAGAACATCAATGTCTAGACCTATTGCTGACTGTTCGATTGGATGGTAATTGTTTTCCAGTTTGTTTTGTAATAATTGTTCAGATTTTGAAACATCAATACTAGTATACATAAAAACTATGTTAAAGCTGCTTAATATGGAATTTTTAGAAATGTCTGTTTGTTTCAATTTTTCCAAAAGATCAACTGATTTTCTTATGTAAGATATTTGGGAGTGAAACAGGTTTAAATGCAGTGCATAACCATTTTCCAATGTTTGAGGCAGGTGATTTTGTACTAGCTACAATGGGTCTTAGAGGAATGCCTTGTTTGTGCAATTTGGTCATCCATAAATTTTTGAGCAAAAAACACCACGAGGGACAACTGTGGAGTGACTCTGCCATTTTCTTTCAAAGTTTTTAATTCTTTTTTTGCTTTTTGAGCAAATTGATCAGTCTGGTCATGGTTTGATTTAACATAAGTGGTTGTATCATTTATATGTGACTGAATTTTACCATCATAATCACTTTATTCATAACTAGCTGTTGGGGTGGCGCTTCGCGCCACCCCAACACCTAGTTGGTGGAGCGCTTCTCGTCCCCCCAAGCCCCCCGCGCGCGTAAGTCGTTACGCGCCATATTAGTTACGTGCCATTGTAGTTGTGTCCCTGTGTCCAACCTGTGAATAGATATATATATATATATATATATATATATATATATATATATATATATATATGTTTTTTATATATATATATATATGTTTTTAACTACGTAAAACATGCGAATATATAACATTCTTCGCTGTCCCCATTGTATGTGCATATAAATAGATTGTCAGGTTTACTGACTCTTGAACATGCAACATTTGTGTCCCAGTATCCCAGTTTGTAATTTCTCTTTCAGTGTCCCTGTTGTCATTTATATTCCCTGTGTCCCGGTCGTCATTTGTGTCCCGGTCTGTAATTTCTATTCGAACAATCCCTGTGTCCCGGTCGTCATTTATATATCCCGCCTGTGCCCCCGGCGTCCCCGTTGTAGTTGTGTCCCTATGTCCCGGTCGTCATTTATATTCCGTGTCCCGGTCGTGATTTGTGTCCGGGTGTCCAGTCTGTAATTTCTCTTTGAGGTTCCCGGTCGTCATTTATATTCCCTGTGTCCGGTCGTCATTTGTTTCCCGGTGTCCCAGTATGTAATTTCATCAGTTGACAAACATGACGTCAGTCGACAAACAGCTTCATGACGCATACAGCTCAATCCTATATATATGTTTTTAACTACGTAAAACATGCGAATATACAACATTCTTCGCTGTCCCATTGTCTTTGCATATAAATAGATTGTCAGGTTTACTGACTCTTGAACATGCATCATTTGTGTCCCGGTATCCCAGTTTGTAATTTCTCTTTGAGTGTCCCGGTCGTCATTTATATATCCCGCCTGTGCCCCCGGAGAATTAGGAAGTTTTAATGAAGTGTTGTAAAGAGTGTTAATTAAACAAGATCTAACTGTATCCGGTTTTGAAACAAGAGCACTACATTTGTGGAGAGAGGATTCTAAAGATGCTACCAAGTCTGCCAACTGGAACTTGTTTCGGTAAAAACGAAAATTTTGGCCCTTGTTCTAGGACTTTTTCTTCAACATAGCTAAGGTTTTTAGATGGAATATTTACAATCGCAGGTCCAGGACTTATCTTAGTATTGTAAACTGGGTTGACCACTTGAGGCTCATATTTCAACCCTGTAAAAGACCAAACTGCATTTCCATAATGCAACAACAAAAGAGAGAATAATGAGGACTTTTTTCCCAAGACAGTGAACCAACAAAACCTATTTGAATATTTCGGCCCAGAGTGTGTATATTTGGAATAGGAACGAAGAAATTCCTATTATTGGAATATTATTATTGGAATAGACAAACAGTTTGTTTGTCCTCGCGGACAAACAAACTGTCCGCGAGGCAATCAAAATCAAACGAAACTTAAATAATAATACATCCTAAATAGTCTTGGGTGAAGACACACTCAACCCTATGTACACAAAATTAATTATAGAAAATAATATAATTTAACATAAAACAAAGATAGGAACGAACAAAAACAAGCCCAATCCCAAAAGAGGTGTCAGATTAGCTGCAGAGAAGGCAAATATCAAACAGTTCGTGGTAACGAACTGTAGTAAGGAGCGACCCGGCTCAATAGTAACCAAAACTCTAAAAAATTGAATTTTGATGTCAATAGCTACATCAAAAGAATCGCATTTTAATGCTGATTTTAATATATAAGTTTCATCAAGTTTAGTTTTACTCATCAAAAGTTACGAGCCTGAGAAAATTTGCCTTATTTAAGAAAATAGGGGGAAACACCCCCTAAAAGTCGTAGAGTCGTATCGTAGAGTCGGTAAAAGTCGTAGTCGTATCTTAACGAAAATGATACCATCAGATTCAGCGTATCAGAGAACCATACTGTAGAAGTTTCAAGCTCCTATCTACAAAAATGTGGAATTTTGTATTTTTTGCCAGAAGACAAATCACGGGTGTGTGTTTATTTGTTTGTTTGTTTTGTTTTTTTCTTTTCTCCAGGGGTCATCGTATCGACAATGTGGTCCTAGAATGTCGCAAGAGGGCTCATTCTAACGGAAATGAAAAGTTCTAGTGCCCTTTTTAAGTGACCAAAAAATTGGAGGGCTTCTAGGCCCCCTCCCACGCTCATTTGTTTCCCAAAGTTAACAAATCAAAATTTTGAGATAGCCATTTTGTTCAGCATAGTCGAAAACTATAATAACTATGTCTTTGGGGATGACTTACTCCCCCAAAATCCCTTGGGGAGGGGCTGAAAGTTACAAACTTTGAGCAGTTTTTACATATAGTAATGGTTATTGGGAAGTGTACAGACGTTTTCAGGGGGATTTTATTTTGTTTGGGGATGGGGCTTAGGGGAGGGGGCTATGTTGGAGGATCTTTCCTTGGAGGAATCTGTCATGGGGGAAGAAAAATTCAATGAAAAAGGGCGCAGGATTTTCTACCATTCAAACAGTTCGTGGTACGAACTGTAGTAAGGAGCGATCCGGCTCAATAGTAACCAAAACTCTAAAAAATTGACAATCACGGGTGTGTGTTTATTTGTTTTTTGTTATTTTTTTCCCAGGGGTCATCGTGTCGACCAAGTGGTCCTAGAATGTCGCAAGAGGGCTCATTCTAACGGAAATGAAAAGTTCTAGTGCCCTTTTTAAGTGACCAAAAAAATTGGAGGGCATCTAGGCCCCCTCCTACGCTCATTTTTTTCCCAAAGTCAACGGATCAAAATTTTGAGATAGCCATTTCGTTCAGCATAGTCGAAAATCATAATAACTATGTATTTGGGGATGACTTACTCTCCCACAGTCCCTGGGGGAGGAGCTGCAAGTTACAAACTTTGACCAGTGTTTACATATAATAATGGTTATTGGGAAGTGTACAGACGTTTTCAGGGGGATTTTTTTTTGGTTTTGGGGGTAGGGGTTGAGAGAGGGGGCTATTTGGGAGGATCTTTCCCTGGAGAAATATGTCATGGGGAAAAATTCAATGAAAAGGGCGCAGGACGAATCTGGTCACGTTAGAAAAAAACGTCAAATTCAGAGCTTAATATACAATGTTGGGTGTTCGGAGCCTCTCTATTATGGAGTATAATTTGAAAATAACACAACTATACGAGCGATAAAACATATATACCACAACCATAACTCAAAAAACGAAAGAACTGCTAAGAGATACAACATCTATAAAGCGAAAACAGGTGAAAACTAACAGGAAAATAAACGAGCTAAGAGGTAGAAGGGGCCCAGAGAAAAAATATAATCCTTTTCCAATTTGAGCCTAATTTCCGCAAAGGAGTAATAATGTCAGAAGCCCCGAAATACAGAATTATTTTCTTTCAAACAGTTCGTGGTAAAGAACTGTAGTAAGGAGCAACCCGGCTCAAGTTTCATCAATTTTAGTTTTACCCATCAAAAGTTACGAGCCTGAGAAAATTTGCCCTATTTTCGAAAAAAGGGGGAAACATCCCCTGAAAGACATAGAATCTTAACAAAAATCATACTATCGCATTCGGCATATCAGAGAACTCTATAGCAAAAATTTCAAGTTCCTATCTTGAAAAAAGTGGAATTTCATATTTTTTGCCAGAAGACAAATCACAGGTGCGTGTTTATTTGTTGGTTTGTTGTTGTTTTTTTCTTTTCCCCAGGGGTCATCGTATTGACCAAGTGGTCTTAGAGTGTCGCAAGAGGCCTCTTCTTACGGAAATGAAAAGTTCTAGTGCCCTTTTTAAGTGATAAAAAATTGGAGGGCAAATAGGCCCCCTCCCACGCTAATTTTTTCCAAAAGTCAACAGATTAAAATTTTGAGATTGCCATTTTGTTCCACATAGTCGAAAACCATAATAACTATGTCTTTGGGAATGACTTACTCCCCCACAATCGCTGGGGGAGGGGCTGCAAGTAACTTTGACCAGTGTTTACATATAGTAATGGTTATTGGGAAGTGTACAGACGTTTTCAGGGGGATTTTTTGGTTTGGGGGGTTGGGTTGATGGGAGAGGGCTTTGTGGGAGGATCTTTCCTTTGAGGAATATGTCATGGGGGAAGAAAAATTCAATGAAAAGGGCGCAGGATTTTCTAGCATTACTATAAAAAACAATGAAATAATAAACATGAAAACGTTTTTTCAAATGAAAGTAAGGAATAGCATTGAAATTTAAAACGAACAGAGATTACTACGCATATGAGGGGTTCTAAAAATACTTTAGCATAAAGAGGGAGGTATTTAGGAAGATATAAATACCTCGCTCTTTATGCTAAAATATTTTTAGTAATTTCAACTATTTATTCTAAGGCCTTTTTGATTCAGGGGTCATTCTTAAAGAATTTGGGACAAAACTTACGATTTAGTGTAAAGAGCAAGGTATTAACGAGGGTACAAACCCCCTCGTACACATAATAAAAATATAAGAATATAAAAGTTTGTTACGTAAGTTAATTCTTAAGTTACGTATATTTTTTACTAATAAAAACGTTCGTTGAAAATTAAAAGTTCTAGTAGCTTTTTAAGTAACCGAAAAATTGGAGGCAGCTAGGCCTCCTTCCCCACCCCTTATTTCTCAAAATCGTCTGATCAAAACTAAGAGAAAGCCATTTAGCCAAAACAAAATTAATATACTAATTTCATTTCAATATTTTATGTGCGGAGAGCCAAAATCAAACATGCATTAATTCAAAAACGTTCAGAAATTAAATAAAAAAAAAACTAGTTTTTTTAACTGAAAGTAAGGAGCGACATTAAAACTTAAAACGAACAGAAATTACTCCGTATTGAAATGGGTTGTCCCCTCCGCAGTCCCCTCGCTGTTTACGCTAAAGTTTGACTCTTTGCCACAATTCTACTTTTTAAAACAATTAAAAACTTTAGCGTAAAGAGCGAGGGGACTGCGGAGGGGGACAACCCATTTCATATACGGAGTAATTTCTGTTCGTTTTAAGTTTTAATGTCGCTCCTTACTTTCAGTTAAAATAACTGTTTTTTTTTATTTAATCGCAATAAGAAATCATTCCAATTTTTAATAAATACAGTTATGAAATGAATGAACCTTTTTATCTTGTAAAATGTTAGCTTTTATCACACAGTCTTGGCTGAACTTTTTGTTAAGAAGTAATGATGCCAAGGCTATTTGAAAAAATGGATTTTTAATTGAGAACTTTTTATTGTAAGTGTTTTATTGTTTATTTTCTTTGCTGAAGACGGCTCTTAGATATAGGGCCGAAATATTCAAATAGGTTTTGTTGGTTCACTGTCTTGGGAAAAAAAGTCCTCATTATTCTCTCTTTTGTTGTTGTATTATGGAAAGGCAGTGTGGTCTTCGTCATTATATATATATATATATATATATATATATATATATATATATATATATATATATATATATATATATATATATATATATGTATATATATATATATATATATATATATATATATATATATATATATATATATATATATATATATATATATATATATATATACATATATATATATATATATAGGATATAATATTTTATATTTTTCATATAAAATAACATTTTGCATTTATATCCTTTATATATTTCAGTCTATTCTTTGTTCTACTACAACGTTTAAATCTAAGCTAAGACTACTTCCTATGAATAGCTTTATAATTCTTAGCAGTAAAATATTTGGAAAGCTTGTCTTCTGCTGCCATCTTGGAAATTCCGCTTAGAGAGCACATTGGCACGGGTCATTTCATTTGGAAAAACTATTTCTTATAATGCTTGTTAGGTTGTAATTTTTTATTTATTAAATCGTGCCAAAAACAAACGGTGTATTTGATACTTTTCATTTAACTAAACTACAAGGATCAAAATTTCAGATCCCTATTCATTTTAATGAAGGTAACTAAACCCATTAGTCATGAGATGTAAAATATCCAGCCCCTGTAGCTCAAAGAATATTCGACACAATTTCACACCTTATATACGAAATGAAGCCAAATTCTTCAGATATCCACTGAATTTCCAAGAATTTTTTTTTTCAATTAAAAATTCTCCTGAGAAAAACTTTGAATATGTACTTTCTTTATCCTGAAAAATTAGGTTTTAGTCATGTTTTTGCTTTAATGCCCGATTTGTATAAGCTAGTTCAACTTTTCTTTATGTTCATGCAAATTATTTTCGTAGGATAACTTTTTTTTACTGTTTATTCTATTCTGTTTTAAATATTAACATGTAGTTAACCCTTCGAATCATTAGTAGTGACAGTAAGTAAAATAGCAACAAGCATCTGTAGTATGTGCTTACATAAAATGAAAAATCCAGTGAATATAGACCAATGTTAAAACTTAAAAAGAATTACAATTATCTTGTATAATACGAGGGCTGCAAACCCACGATCCCCCTACTCTTAACGTTACTTTGATTAGTGCTTTGCTAAAAATATCAGTTTGACTTAAATAGAAATAGCCAACAGGTAAGGACAAATGTTTTTTAAAGATTAAATAGAAAAAAAAAACTTTTTTTTCACTGAAAGTAAGGAACACATTAAGAAATATAACGGAAAAAATTAGTTCCTATGTGAGGGGAGCTTTTCCTACTCATTCCTTCGCTCATTACGCTGCTTATGCTTGACTTTTTGTCAAAATTCTTTAAGAACAACTTCTGAAATATAAGGGCGTTAAATTGGAATAAGAAGCCTTTTCAAATAACTAAAAACATTAGCGTAACGAGCGAGGGATTGACGAGGGGGTAGCCTCCATACAAGGGGTAATTTTTGTTCATTCTAAGTTTTAATATTGCTCCTTAGTTTCAGTCGAAAAAGCTACTTCTTTTCGAGAGCCCAAATCGGCAAAAGAGTTTGCAACAACAGTGTTTATTTTAAATGTCTGGCCGTTTCTCAAATCCACTCGAAAAACGGCTGAACCTTCAGTGGAAAACGTCCTACGAAAAATCTCTTCCCACACAAAATCTCCTCCGTGGTAAATTTGGCATGGAAAATTATTATAGGATCCCCCATAAAATGTTTTTACCGACAATTTCCCCTTGGAAATTCTCCTTACGAAAAAAACAAGTTTTTTGTTTAATTTATTATCGGTTCTCCAATTATGCCACAGATCCCCCTTTCATGGAAAATTATCGATGGAAAGTTTGCCCCAAAAGCTTTCCTGTCAACAGAAAATGTTCCCCGTGTAAATACCCCCTCCCCACCAAAAAAGATGAAATTTCCGTTTATTTTTCAATAGAAAATGCCATAGATTACGACTGGGCCAATTGCATTAGTTACTGCCCTTTCTCAGGGGCTGTGAGTTGTCACATCATCCCAATGGTGTAGCTATTGGACTTTTCAACTGTGTTGAATTAATTGGCTATCTCAAAGTTTTATCGGATATCTTTAGGGAAAAGGGGAGTGAAAGGGGCACTAGTTGCCCTGCAATCTTTTCGGTTACTTAAAAGGGGCAGTAAAACTTCAGATTTTCGTTCAAATATGCCCTGTCCCGATTTTCTAGGACCATTAGTTCGATTTTATCACCCTTGAAGAAAAACACAGATCCGTGATCTTTCTTCTGACAAAAATAGAAAATTCCACGTTTTTTCAAGATAGGAGCTTGAAACCTCTAGAGTAGGGTTCTCTGATATGCTCAATTTGGTGTGTGATTTTCATTAAGATTGTTTGACTCTTTAGCGGTTCTCCCCCATTTTTTGAAAATCAGGTAAATTTTTTTAGGCTTTTATCTTCTGAAGGGTAAAATTAAACTGAATAAATTTTATACTTTTGGAATCAGCCTACAAGCAATTTTTGAAATTTATTAATTGTTATCAAAATTCTTTCTTTTAGAGTTTCAGTTCCTATTGCACCGATCCGGTGTTTACAGACAGTTTGTTACCCCGAACTGTCTGATTGCCTTTCAAATTACTTAAACTGACAGTTTTAGTCAAACAGTTCGTGGTAACGAACTGTAAGTAAGGAGCGACCCGGCTCAATAGTAACCGAAACCCCTAAATAACGGAATTCTGATATCAATAGATATATCAGAAGAATCGAACTTTTATATTGATTTCAAATATATAAGTTTCATTAATTTTAGTCTTAACCGTCAAAAGTTATGAGCCTGAGAAAATTTGCCTTCGAAAAAAGAAGGGATACCCCCTAAAACTCATAGAATCTTAATTAAATTAACATCATGATATTCAGCATATCAGATAGCCCTACTGTAGAGGTTTCAAGCTCCTATGTGCAATAATGTGGACTTTTGTATTTTATGCCAGAAGAAAGATCACGGATGCGTGTTAATTTGTTTTTTTTTCTGTTTGTTTTTCTCCCAGGGTGATTGCATCGACCCAGTTGTGCTAGAATATCGAGGAGGGATCATTCAAACTAAAATAAAAGTTCTAGTGCCCTTTTTAGTGACCCCTTTTTCTCTGAATCGTAAGATCAAAATTTTGAGATAGCTATTTTGTTCAGCATAGTTGAAAGGCCTTTGAAGATATTGTGACCCCCCATAGCCCCTGGGGAAAGTTCTTTAAGTTACAAAGTCTGCCCATTGTTAACATATAGTATTTGTTATTTGGAAGTATGCATAGATTTTTCAGGATGGGGTGAATATTCTGCAGGTGGCATTTTAACGCGGATAATTTTTCGTGGAAGGGAACTTTCCAGGAAGTGAACTTCCCAGGGGAAATTTTTCACTGGGGGAATTAACAAAATTCCTATAAAATTTCTTTACCCCTCAAAGGTTTGAGCCTGAAAAGATTTACCTTATTTTCAAATCTCATCAAATCCCCCCCCCCCCTCCCCCCCCAAAAAAAAAAACCATCAAAGGCTACGAGCCTGAGAAGATTGCCTTATTTTCGAAAAAAGGAGGAACACCCTGTAAAAGTCATAGAATCTTAATGAAAATGACAAAATCATATTAAGTGTATCAAAAAACCCTACTGTAGAGATTTCAAGCTCCTATCTGCAAAAATGTGAAATGTGTATTTTTTTGCCAGAAGGGAGATCACGGTTGTGTGTTTATTTTTAATTTTTTTTCTGTTTTTCTGTTTGTTTTTACCTGTGGTGATCGTATCGACACACAGGTGCTAGAATATCGAGAGAGGGGTCATTACAACTAAAATAAAAGTTCTAGTGCCCTTTTTAGTGACCCCTTTTTCTCTGAATCGTAAGATCAAAATTTGAGATAGCCATTTTGTTCAGCATGGTTGAAAGGCCTTTGAAGATATTGTGACCCCCCATAGCCCTGGGGAAAGTTCTTTAAGTTACAAAGTTTGCCCATTGTTAACATATAGTATTTGTTATTTGGAAGTATGCATAGATTTTTCAGGATGGGATGAATATTCTGCAGGTGGCATTTTAACGCGGATAATTTTTCGTGGAAGGGAACTTTCCAGGAAGTGAACTTCCCAGGGGAAATTTTTCACTGGGGGAATTAACAAAATTCCCATAAAATTTCTTTACCCCTCAAAGGTTTGAGCCTGAAAAGATTTGCCTTATTTTCAAATCTCATCAACCCCCCCCCCCCCTCCCCCCCCAAAAAAAAAACCATCAAGGCTACGAGCCTGAGAAGATTTGCCTTATTTTCGAAAAAAGGAGGAACACCCTGTAAAAGTCATAGAATCTTAATGAAAATGATAAAATCATATATAGTGTATCAAAAAACCCTACTGTAGAGATTTCAAGCTCCTATCTGCAAAAATGTGAAATGTGTATTTTTTGCCAGAAGGGAGATCACGGTTGTGTGTTTATTTTAATTTTTTTTTCTGTTTTTTCTGTTTGTTTTTACCTGTGGTGATCGTATCGACACACAGGTGCTAGAATATCGAGAGAGGGGTCGTTCCAATAGAAATTAAAAGTTCTAGGCCCTTTTTAAGTGACCAAAAATTGGAGGGCAACTAGGCCCCTTTCCTGCCCATTTTTTCTCAAAATCGTACGATCAAAATTTTGAGATAGTATTTTTGTTCAGCATGGCTGAAAAGCCGAATAATTATGCCTTTGGAGATATTATGACCCCCCACAGCCATTGGAAAAGTTTTTTAAGTTACAAAATTTGCCCATGTTTTACATATAGTATTGGTTATTCGGAGGTAAGCATGCATTTTTCGGGTGGGGGAGGGGGTGGAATTTTCTGCTGTTGGAATTTTCAACGAGGATAATCATCCATCGGGAGGGAAGTTTCCAGGGAGTGATTTTTCCAGGGAAAATTTTCACTTGAGGAATTGAAAAAATTCGTATACGAAATTCTTTTTAATTGTCTAACAATCTCTTAGCCAACTCAATTTTGCATGTGAAAATGTTCCGTGGGAATTATCCGGGGGTTATTGTCGGCGTGTTTTGGTTTTCGAAAAGATTTAAACGGAAGGGGGTATCTCCAGAGTGATTGAGAAACCGATTAAAAATTAAAGTCTTTTTACAAATGAAAGTATACTAAGTAAAATTTCATTCTGAATCGTCTGCAAGAGATTTTACGCGGGAGCGGGGATTTTCAGCGAGGATGGAACTGTCTCGAAGGAATTTGACGGAGGAGGTACACTATACACTGGATGAAATTTCCAAGGAGGAGTTTCTTGTGAAGGCAGGGGTATGTATATTATAGAGGGTGAGGCAGATATACCGGTATTATTTGAAAACGATCAGAAATGAAATAAATAAAACAAGATTTTTAACTGAAAATAAGAAGCAACATTAAAACTCCAACCGAAAGAAATTATTCCGTATATGAAGGGTTCCTCCTCTTCAATGCAGCTATAGCGTAAAGAGCAAGGTATTGAGGAGAGGGCAACCCTTCGCATACGGGGTAATTTCTGCTCTCATAATTACAATCTTTGTGCTAATGTGTGGATTTTATCCCAATTCATTAATAACGACTCCTAAAACACAAGGGTCACTTAATTAGACCATTAAAAAAATAATTTAAGGAATAAATAATAATTTACCTTAAGAGTGAGATGTTTAGGAGGGACAAATAACCTTCTTATACCAGTAAGGGCTACAAGTTGTGACATTTGCCCATAATTTTTACACGTAGCATTTATAACATTAAGTATATTTTCGTTAAGTAACATTAGTATTAGTAGATTAAGTACTCAGTAACAATTTAGAGTGAAGAGCGAGGTCTTAAGGGGGGGGGAGAACACCCTTCATATAATTGTAAACCTATAAATTACGAAGTTTACCCGTATTGTTTGCCCGCAATATTTTCGTGTTGCCAGTTACTTTCGTGGTTTGATGAAGGCAGTTGCAAATTGCAAATGTAAGTAATTGTATATTATATATTGTATGTTAGTTTATTTTAGGATTATATATAGTTTTTAGTTATATATGAACCATTTGAATATGTTTATATAAAACGTATACTTCTATATAATGAGTATATTTCGTTTTAATTATTCATGTACGGTGAGCCAAAATCAAAACCTGCTTTAATTCAAAAACGTTCAGAAATTAAATAAAGAAAACAGTTTTTTAACTGATAGTAAGGAGCAACATTAAAACTTAAAACGAACAGGAATTATCAAACAGTTCGTAATAAGGACGTGAAAAAAAGTTACGTGGGAGTATTTATGTATGGAGGAATTTTTCATGGGGGAAGAGAATTTCCAGCTTGATCTTCCATAATTATATAAAACAATAAGAAATTAAATAAAAAATAGTTTTTTCAACTGAAAGTAAGGAACAGCATTAAAACTTAAATGAACGGACATTTTTGCGTATGTGAGGAGGTTCTATTCTCGTCAATCCATCGCTTTTTACGCAAAAGGAGTTTTGGAAATTTCAGAAAGAGCTATTATCTCCTAATTAAACGTTTTTTTGTGATTCAGGAGTCATTCTTAAAGAATTGGAACAAAATTTGAACTTTAGCACAAAGAGCAAGGTATTGAAGAAGGGGTGAGTCCCCTCATATTGGGTATATGAAAGAGTTCGCTTTCTCGTCAATGCTTCGATCTTTGCGCTAAAGTTCAAATTTTGTTAAATAATGGCCGATATAAACAATAATTTGTTTGTGTTATTTTCGGCAAATCTTAGCATTTAATTTATCTTAAGCAGCTTCATAACTATGCTTTTTATGTGATAATAAACCAAAATATTGTATGTCGTTGGCTTGTGGTTGTTATTAAAAAAAAACAAGTTTTTTTTCCAACTGATAGTAAGGAATAACATTAGAACATAGAGCGAACATAAATTATTACATATATGAGGGGGGTTAAAGATCTTTTCTTTCATTCATTTCAGTCATTTGAGAATTGCTAATCTTGTGACTTTAATTTTCATAAAATAGTTTCGTCCTCTTTAGCCGTTTTGTTACTATGCCTTACAAAATTAGTTCCGCAAATATCCCAAATTTTAGCTACGTGGAGGAATCTGTCCATGGGGAAATTTTTTCGTAGGGGAAGAGAATTTTCCATAGAGGGGGAGCTGGATTTCCGAACATTATTTAAAAATGATCAGGCATTAAATGAAAAAACAACTTTTTTAACTGAAAGTAAGAAGCAACATTACAACTTAAAACGAACAAAAAATTCAGAAAAAATAGAAGCTTCAAACTTTTTGTTTTCTTTTTCATGGTTTTTGAGTTGCTGTAATCCGTTTTCAAATATATGCAAATTTTCAAAGATATTTGATTATTAAAGCAATTCCGGTTTCTAACAACAATATCTTCTAAGTTTCAACTTCTGGTTTCCTTTTTTAAAGATTTTGAATTGTTGTGATCTCTTGTTAAAATATATACAGATATTTTTGCAATTACCAGTTTTTGCTCTTTACGTAATTTAATGTCTTTAATTTAACGTCTATTCAAAGATAATTGATTATTACAGCAAGTTCAATTTCTAACAACGATATCGACTAAGCTTCAAACTTTTGGTTTTCTTTTTTAAGG
>NC_088864.1:60937399-60939899 GCF_032884065.1 Artemia franciscana
TATTAATTAAAAAAAAACTTCTGAAAAAGTAGTTTTCTAAAGAGAAGTAAAATCCATGTTAAACTTAGGATCAGAAGAAATAAAACCCACAATAACATGACAAAATAATCAGAAATACTATTAAAGAATAAATGAAACCCAAAACGAACAGAAACTAGACCTACGTTGCTGAGCAACGTGTAGTGTTGCGGCAACCTTTGTCCGACCTCGTCGAATAAAGTGTTGCGAGAGCAACACTTTGGTTTTGTTTCTTTGCTATCGGTTAAACGCTGAAGTTGTCAGCCCATCGAAGCTTTTAAAACGTTATGTTCAAAGAAGAACGCGATCAGTAATCACATGATCAAAGGCTATTCCTCAGCGTTGAAAAACAACAATAACAAAAGAATATCAAATAAGGAGACTAAATTGACTTTGCAGCCAGCTGAACTTTATCCCTTTTTGATCGAAGACATCGTGACGGATGAAAGCTTAGAACAATATGTTGTACAATTCAGTTGGTATTATAAAGCTATCTGAAACTTTTCAGGATCAGAATACCATAAATGATACTATTAATTATGTAGAAACTACTATGACATATTTTTTATCAGCTCATCACAAGTTATCGGTAATACCGAAAGAAGGGACTAAATTGACTTTGCAGCCAGTTAAACTTTATCCTTATCAATCGTAGACATCGTGACGGATGAAAACTTGAAACAGCATCATTATACGGAATGTCAACGGCTACGGATAGCATTATAGAGCTATCCGTAACTTTTCAGGATTAAAATACCATAGATGACACTCTCTTAATTATTACGAAACTGCCTCGTTGTTTTACGTTATCGTTTGTACCCGTTGCTAAACACTTAATTCTAGGTTACAGTGAGTATGGGTAGGCTACACCAACTAGCAAAAGTTACAAACCCCTCTTCACTAAAGATGATTGTAGGCCTAACAGACAATTATTACTTACAAGTCCCCTACATGTCTTACCACTGGAACCAACTCGGTCTTACCATCAAATACTCTGGGAAACAAATAATAGGTACACCAAATAGCAAAATTTGCAAACCCCTCACTGCCAAAGATGATTATGAGCTAACAGCCTACCTTTCCTTATAAGTCCCCTCACAACTGGTATCGGCCTATTTTTGGTTTCAGTGTGTACACTACTACTGAAGTTGTCAACCCCCTTGAAACTTTCAAACTAGTATATCTCATGATGGAATTTTTGTACAAAAAAATGGATGACATATACTTTGATCAGCTCATCAAGAGCTATCGATTGCCGTCGAAATATTTTTATCTGTCTTAGTTCAAAAGTTGATTTTTTTGCCGTAGGCCAACTTTCTAACGTCACCACTTAGAAAGGGAGCAGAGGATAAACTCCAATTTCTTTAGCAATGACAGAACTTTTAATGTTTAAGAGGTATATCTGATACATTTCTCTACCTGAATCCCAAGTCCGAAAAAAACAAATGATAAACCCAGCCGAAATCACGGCAGCACTTTCGGGACCCGTGGGAAAATGCCGCTTTTTTGCTTCTGTAAATTTTTCTATTTCAAACAGTTCGTAGTAACGAACTGTATTAAGGAGCGACCCGGCTCAATAGTAACCAAAACTCTAAAAAATGGAATTTTGATACCAATACCTACATCAAAAGAATCGCATTTTAATGCTGATTTTAAATATATAAGTTTCATCAAGTTTAGTCTTACCCATCAAAAGTTAAGAGCCTGAGAAAATTTGCGTTATTTTAGAAAATAGGGCGAACGCCCCCTAGAAGTCATAGAATCTTAACAAAAATCACACCATCAGATTCAGCGTATCAGAGAACCTTACTGTAGAAGTTTCAAGCTTCTATCTACAAAAATGTGGAATTTTGTATTTTGTGCCAGAAGGCAGATCACGGATGCTGTTTATTTGTTTTTTTTTTTGTTTTTTTTTCCCAGGGGTGATCGTATCGACCCAGTTGTCCTAGAATTTTGCAAGAGGGCTCATTCTAACGGAAATGAAAAGTTCTAGTGCCCTTTTCAAGTGACCAAAAAAAATTGGAGGGCACCTAGGCCCCCTCCCACGCTAATTATTTTACCAAAGTCAACGGATCAAAATTCTGAGATAGCCATTTTATTCAGCGTAGTGGAAAAAACCTTATAACTATGTCTTTGGGGACGACTTACTCCCCCACAGTCCCCCATGGGAGGGGCAACAAGTTACAAACTTTGACCAATGCTTACATATAGTAATGGTTATTGGGAAGTTTACAGGCGTTTTCAGGAGGATTTTTTGGTTGGGGGGGGGGGTTGAGAAGAGGGGGATATGCTGGGGAACTTCCATCGATAATTTGTCATGGGGGAAGAAAATCTCCATGAAGGGAGCGCAGGATTTACTAGGCATTATTTAAAAAAGCAATGAAAAAATAAATATGATAAAGTTCTTTCACGTGGAAGTAAGGAACAGTATTAAAACTTAAAACAAACAGAAATTGTTACCCATTTGAGGGGCTCACCTCCT
>NC_088864.1:60942399-60955709 GCF_032884065.1 Artemia franciscana
ATATATCAATATATATAAAAATAACTTGTCTGTGTGTGTCTGTTCTGTGTCGACTGACGTCATGAAGTTAGTTGTCGTCATTTTGCTATGACGGTGACGTCATTAAAGATATTTAAGACATATATGTTCACGTCGAAATCTATTAATGTTAAGTTTAAAATGACTGATGAACTTACAATGGCAAAAGCCGATGAAGATGCTCAAAGAGTCTATGCCAAAAAACTTGCTGCTGATAGAGAAAGTCAGAAAAGAAAGCGTGCCGAGGAATCAAAAGAACAGCAAGGAAACAGGCTGAGGCTAAAGAACGCAAAACCGCGCAGTTAGATGAGATCCACCTGGACAGCGAGAGTCAAAACATATCAAAACTGAAAATGATAGCGATGATGATTGGGTTTGGGATTTTGACTTGGATAAGGTCATCAATGCCTACCAGATTTTAGTTAAAAAAACAAAGGTTCGGCGATATGTATTTCATAGTGAAGCTGAAAAATTAAGAAGAAAAAGAAAACTGAAAAAAGAAAAAATGTAAAAAAGAAAAAAAATACTAAAAAGAAAAAAACACTCAAAGAGAAATTACAGACCGGACACAAATGACGACCGGGACAGAGGGAATATAAATAACGACCGGGACACTCAAAGAGAAATTACAGACTGGATACCGGGACAAAAATGACGACCGGGACACAGGGAATATAAATGACGACCAGGACACAGGTATTTAAGAATATCGTTCAAAGACAAATTTTTAATTGTAAGAAGACCGTTGAAAGAGAAATTTCTAATTGTAAAATGACTGAAGAACCTACAATGGCAACACCCGAGGAAGCTGCTCAAAACGAATGTATTCAAGCCGAAGTAACTGAGTTGGTAAAGCGTTATGTTTCAGGTTCTAGGTCCGAGAGGCTCCAGGTTTGAACCTTGGCTTTAGTATTAATACAAAAGAAGAAAAAAAACTAAACAAGGTAAAAACTACAGCAGCCCGAAATCAAAGATTTCGACGAAATCGTACAATATCAGGCTGGAAGATACATAAGCAGTAATGAAGCTGTTTGGCGAATTCTTTCATTTCCGATACATGAACGTAGTCCAGCTGTTGTTCACTTAGCGGTACATTTACAGAATGGTCAACGTGTTTATTTCTCGGAAACCAACGTGCAACAAAGAGCCCTGAATCCACCGGATACAAAATTAACAGTTTTTTTTCCGCTTTGCAAAAATGATTCTTTTGCAAAAAAAACTGCTGTATACTGAAGTGCCTTCGTATTACACGTGGAATACTAAAAATAAAGTATTTGAACGTCGAAAACAGGGTAAGTCAGTCGACGGCCAACCTACCATCTTCAAAGATACCACGATAGGAAGACTCTACACCGTTCACCCCAATCAACATGAATGCTTCTTTCTACGCCTGCTTTTGGTGAATGTACCCGGTCCGACATCCTTTGAGTATTTGAGAACTGTAAACGGTACTATACATGACACTTACCGTAGTGCATGCCAAGCTCTGAATTTATTGGAGAGTGACCAACACTGGGATAACTGCATCAATGACGTGTGCGAAACGTCAACCCCAAGTCAAATTAGTGCATTGTTTGGCATCATTTTAACAACTTGCTCTCCATCAGCTCCTACAGAGTTATGGGAAAAATATAAGTCAAAATGTCCAAAGATTTACTCCATCGAAAACAGTTAGAGACGTCAGATATGACTTTTGATTTTACATCAGAAATTTATAACTACACTTTAGTTATTATAGAAGATTTGTGCGTACGTATGTCAAACAAACCTCTTCAGGATTTGGGAATGCCTTCACCTAACCGTATCGCTGCTGTTTCGACATGTGTAGAATTGGATCGTGAACAAAGTTACAGTACGAGTGATCTATTGTCGTATGTACAAAATAACATTTCCAAGTTAACGTCGGAACAAAAAGACATTTATGATACGATAATGCATTGTGTCGATAACAACGTTGGAGAAATTTTCTTTTTGGATGCGCCAGGAGGTACTGGTAAAACGTTTGTGATAAAACTGATTCTGGCATCAATTCGATCAAAAAATGATATAGCGTTGGCAATTGCGTCGTCCGGAATAGCCGCAACATTGCTGCCTGGTGGAAGAACTGCTCATTCCGCTTTGAAATTGCCTCTGAATTTGCATTCTACAGAAACTCCCACGTGCAATATTTCCAAATCATCTGGGATGGGTAAAGTATTGCAGCAATGCAAACTTATTATTTGGGATGAGTGCACAATGGCACACAAAAAATCGCTCGAGGCTCTGGATCAATGCTTGAAAGATTTGAGAGGGAAGTCGAAACCCTTTGGCAGCACATTAATATTGCTTGCGGGAGATTTCAGGCAAACATTACCTATAATACCTAGATCAACTCCTGCAGACGAAATGAATGCTTGCCTGAAAAATTCTAATTTATGGGCACACGTAAAAATATTAAAATTAACTACAAATATGCGTGTCCGATTGCAAAACGATGACTCTGGTCAAACATTTTCAGATCAATTGCTGGCAATTGGAAACGGAAAGCTCCCAGTAGACTCAATTTCAGGACGTATACAACTACCTGCTGATTTCTGTAATTTAGTGACGTCCAAAAATGAATTGATTGAAAAAGTATTTCCGAATATTCTAATAAATTATAAAAATAATAAATGGCTAAGTGAAAGAGCGATTCTCGCACCCAAAAATATAGACGTCCACGAAATCAACAATATTGTTTTGACCAAGATTCGAGACCAGGCAGTCCTTTACAAGTCAGTCGACACAGTTTTGGAACCAAATGAAGCGGTTAATTATCCATCTGAATTTTTAAATTCCATAGATCTTTCAGGGTTTCCACCACACGTGCTACAACTAAAAATAGACGTACCAATAATACTTTTAAGAAATATCAACCCACCAAAGCTTTGCAATGGCACGCGACTTGCCGTAAAAAAAAACAATGGAAAACCTAATAGAGGCCACAATCTTGACAGGGCCTTTTGAGGGCGAGGCTGTTCTTATTCCTCGCATTCCCATGATTCCAACGGATCTGCCTTTTCAATTTAAAAGATTGCAATTCCCAATTCGATTAGCATATGCAATCACCATTAACAAAGCTCAAGGTCAATCATTAGAAAAATGTGGTATAGATCTTAATACTGATTGTTTTTCCCATGGAAAATTGTACGTTGCATGTTCGAGGGTCGGTAAACCTGACAATCTATTTATATGCAGCGACAATTGGACAGCGAAGAATGTTGTATATTCGCAAGTTTTACTCAGTTAATTTGTATTGTATCTATCTATCTATCTATCTATATAAAAACGAGTTGTGTGTATGCATGTTTGTTTGTTTGTAAAAAGAGCGTTTGCATATGACGTCATTATTAGTACATACGGCTTTGTATATGCACAGACAATGGGAAAGCCAAGAATGTTGTATATTCGCAATTTTTACGTAGTTTAACTCCTGCAGACGAAATGAATGCTTGCCTGAGAAATTCTAATTTATGCGCAAACGTAAAAATATTAAAGTTAACTACAAATATGCGTGTCCGATTGCAAAACGATGACTCTGGTCAAACATTTTCAGATCAATTGCTGGCAATTGGAAACGGAAAGCTCCCAGTAGAGGGAAAGCCAAGAATGTTGTATATTCGCAATTTTACGTAGTTTGAAACACATATATAAATCTATCTATATTCACAGGTGGGACACAGGGACACAACTACAATGGCGCGTAACTAATATGGCGCGTAACGACTTACGCGCGCGGGGGGGCTTGGGGGGGCGCGAAGCGCCCCACCAACTAGGTGTTGGGGTGGCGCGAAGCGCCACCCCAACAGCTAGTATATATATATATATATACATATATGTTTTTAACTACGTAAGACTTGCGAATATACAACATTCTTCGCTGTCCCATTGTCTGTACATATAAATAGATTGTCAGGTTTACCGACTCTTGGACATGCAACATATAATTGTCCATGGGAAAAACAGTCCGTATTCAGATCTATACCTCATTATTCTAATGATTACCCTTGAGCTTTGTTGATGGTGATTGCTAATCAAACATTCCCTGTGTCCCCATCGTCATTATATATCCCCATGTGCCCCCTGGCGTCCCCGTTGTAGTTGTGTCCCTGTGTCCCAGTCGTCATATATAGTCGACAAACATGACGTCAATTGACACACAAACATGACGTCAGTCGACACACACGTCCCAGTCGTCATCTGTGTCCCGGTGTCCCAGTCTGTAATTTCTCTTTGAGTGTCCCGGTCGTCATTTATATTCCCAGTGTCCCGGTCTGTGTATACATTCGTTTTTGAATTCGTATATGATGAAAAAATTTTTTTGTTTTTTTTTCCCTTTTTTCTTTTAGTTTTTTTTTGGTTTTTACCTATTTTTTAGCTTTTTAGTTTTTTTTCTTTTTTCTTTTTAGATTTTTTTGTAGTTTTTACCTTTTTTATTTTTTTTTTATTTTTATTTTTTTAGTTTTCTTTTTCTCCTTTATTTTTCAGTTTTTTTCCTTTTTTTAGTTTTTTTTTCTTCTTCAGTTTTTAGTTTTTTTATTAGTTTTTAGTATTATTTTTTCTTTTTAGTTTTTTTGCTGTTTTTACCCTTTTTTAGTTTTTTTTCTTTTTTAGTTTTTTGCCTTTGTTTAGTTTTTTTTATTTTTTTTAGCTTTTTCAGTTTTTTTTATTAGTTTTTACCTGTTTTTTAGTTTTTTTCTTTTTTAGTTTTTTTTCTTCTTTTGTATTAATGCTAAAGCCAAGGTTCGAACCTGGAACCTCTCGGACCTAGAACCTGGAACATAACGCTTTACCAACTCAGCTACTTCGGCTTGAATACATTTACCTTTTTTATTTTTTTATTTTTTTTTTTTAAGTTTTCTTTTTCTCCTTTATTTGTCAGTTTTTTTCCTTTTTTTAGTTTTTTTTTCTTTTTCAGTTTTTAGTTTTTTTAGTTTTGTTTAGTTTTTTTATTAGTTTTTAGTTTTTTTCTTTTTAGTTTTTTTGTAGTTTTTACCTTTTTTTTAGTTTTTTTAGTTTTTTTTTACTTTTTTAGTTTTTAGTTTTTTACCCTTTTTTAGTTTTTTTTTTAGTTTTTTAGCTTTTTTAGTCTTTTTTAGTATTTTCTTTTTAGTATTTTTTGTAGTTTTTATCTTTTTTAGTTTTTTTCTTCTTTTGTATTAATGCTAAAGCCAAGGTTTGAACCTGGAACCTCTCGGACCTAGAACCTGGAACATAACGCTTTACCAACTGAGCTACTGTATTTGTATCGGATTAACGACGCTTCTTGACAACTAAGGTCCCTGCTTCGGCCCTGTAGTGCATTCCTGCAGCATGGTTCAATCTCTGGGTCCCGTATTACCACGCTAAGGTCAAACCCACTGCACCAACACAGGTAGTTATATAACTGAGCTACTTCGGCTTGAATACATTCGTTTTTGAATTGGTATGTGATGAAATAATTCAGACGTCATATGCGGACAGTGACGTCACTCGACAGACACACAGACAACTTATTTTTATATATATAGATTTGTGTCAGATTAACGACGCTTCTTGACTACAAAGGTCCCTGCGTCGGCCGTGCAGTGCATTTCTGCAGCATGATTCGATCCCTGGGTCCCGTATTACAAAGCTAAGGTCAAACCCACTGCGCCACCACAGGACTTTAATACTTATAGATTTTAGTTCATCTTCAATTTGAAAATGGTGCCTGCCTGCTTGCCTGATAGAACGGAGCTTTCCACTCGAAAGCAGAAACATGGTTTGATGAAACAAAAGCTTGGCTGCACAACTTCAGATACTCTTCTCTGACAAAGGCTACATAACTCCAATTCACTTCGCACACCATAGGCCCTGGTTCGTGGACAAGCAAAAACCATCCTTTTTGGCCCCAGGCAAGAGTTCTGTGGAGCTTTCCAAAATGTAATGCCATAGCCATCAATCCGGCCTGAGGTCCACACTTTCCGTAAAAACCACACAGGTTAGACCCTTACCAGTTTCCAGGAATAAGCCGAGATTGGCAGCATAGGGAAAAAAAACAGGACAAAACCAAAGTGTTGCTCTCGCAACACAATTAGATAAACAATCATAGTAGAAAAATATACAACAGGTACTAATATAACTGAATAAATAAACCTGAAAACGAGAAAAGCTTAAGTTGAATATTTAAATCAAGCTTAAAACGAGCAAAAATATTTGGTTAATGAGGCATAAATGAAACCCAAAACCAACAGAAATTAAATAAACAATCATAGCAAACAAACAAACAATAGTTACTAATATAAATGAGTAAATAAATCTTAAAAAAAGTGAAACGTAAATTGAATATGCAAATTCAGCTTGAAACAAACAAAATCTCTACAAAGAAGAGTCTGGGTTTTGCCTCCTTCTTTCACTGTAAAAGTCTAAAACCTAGTGAGTCATTGGCGCTTTACTAAAAACTCTATATTTCTTGAACAGCCTTGAAAAGTGCAAGTAAAATAAACTGAATGTTTGGTATAGAATGCTATTAATTGTTGAGAGGTCATCAGTTCAAGATTTTATTTCACTGTAATTTTATTTTCATTTTCAATGCTACAATAATTGGAAAAGAAAGTATTCGTAACATAATTCGTATTCAGTGAAGGACCAATGACGTTGTAGGCTTTAGAATTTTTGCAGTTAAGGAAAGGGGCAATATCCAAACTCCTGTTTGAAGTGAAGCTAACTTTTTTCTTGAACAGTCTTGGAAAGAACCAATAAAATAAAACTAAATTTCTGATATATAGTGACATTAACTGCTGAAAGCTCACCAGTGTGAAAGCTCATCGTAGCGTCGCCTCTGAAAGATAATATATATCATTTAACGGTTAATGTACTATTTTTAGAATTTTGGAAAAGTTCTTGTCCGTCTCCTTGAGAACGACCTGGGCCAACGGTTTTCTATCTTTGCTTCTAACTCGTGGCACAGAGCTTATGATGTCATCGTGGAATATATCGAGGAAGGACTTCAGCAGAGCTACAAACAGGATCCCGTCACTGGCATCACCGATGCAGAGAAACTACTGGTACAAGAATCTTGGGAGCTGTTGAAACCAGATCTTCTGGGTCTTGGACGAAAGATTTTCAGAGTGTAAGTGGCTATCAATAAAAATTCTAGGCTATAACTGGAAACTGTAAAATATAGAAATTAGAAATGGGAAGGTTAACGAAGAGTGGTTTATTTTAGATTCCCTATTCTAATCTAAGAAGAACAACATAGATCGATATATCGATGTATTTAACAATTAACTCAACAATGAATTTGAATAATAAAAGACACTGTTTTAGCCATTTTCCAGGTATTCAAGATTATAGTAATAGTTGAAAAGTGTTTACTTATTGTTGGACATCCTCTAAGTGAGAAACTTTGAAATATTCTGGCATGCTAGTCCAATACAAAGCCTATATAGGAGCGTATTCTTGCCCATATGTATAACGCTTTTGCTACGTCTCACGTCCTTGCATTAAAGCTATGTTGGACTACTTTATTACTTCCGATAAGAAAATTATTCAGTCTGTATATTTTCGTTTGTCGAACTATTTGTCGATTATATCCCGACGGGCAAGAAATAACTGTCTGGTCTGAGATTAATGGTTCACTGAGCCACTCTAAGAACAGTGACAGGTTCATTTTTTATCTAAGCTGGATACGTCGAACAGCCTCCATCCTGCTATATATATATATATATATATATATATATATATATATATATATATATATATATATATATATATATATATATATATATATATATATATATATACTAGCTGTTGGGGTGGCGCGAAGCGCCACCCCAACACCTAGTTGGTGGGGCGCTTCGCGCCCCCCCAAGCCCCCCCGCGCGCGTAAGTCGTTACGCGCCATATTAGTTACGCGCCATTGTAGTTGTGTCCCTGTGTCCCACCTGTGAATATAGATAGATTTATATATGTGTTTCAAACTACGTAAAAATTGCGAATATACAACATTCTTGGCTTTCCCATTGTCTGTCCATATACAAAGCCGTATGTACTAATAATGACGTCATATGCAAACGCTCTTTTTACAAACAAACAAACATGCATACACACAACTCGTTTTTATATAGATAGATAGATAGATAGATACAATACAAATTAACTACGTAAAACTTGTGAATATACAACAGTCTTCGCTGTCCCATTGTCTGTGTTGCAATATTTTAAATTGAAAAAGCAGATCCGTTGGAATCATGGGAATGCGAGGAATAAGAACAGCCTCACCCTCATAAGGCCCTGTCAAGATTGTGGCCTCTATTAGGTTTTCCATTGTTTTTTTTTTACGGCAAGTCGCGTGCCATTGCAAAGCTTTGGTGGGTTGATATTTCTTAAAAGTATTATTGGTAATTTTTTTAATGATTGACCTTGAGCTTTGTTAATGGTGATTGCAAATGCTAATCGAATTGGGAATTGCAATCTTTTAAATTGAAAAGGCAGATCCGTTGGAATCATGGGAATGCGAGGAATAAGAACAGCCTCACCCTCAAAAGGCCCTGTCAGGATTGTGGCCTCTATTAGGTTTTCCATTGTTTTTTTTACGGCAAGTCGAGTGCCATTGCATACCGACTCTTGAACATGCAACATATAATTGTCCATGGGAACATGATTCTAATGATTGCCCTTGAGCTTTGTTGATGGTGATTGCTAATCGAACATTGCATGTGTCCCCATCGTCATTTATATATCCCCCCTGTGCCCCCGGCGTCACCGTTGTAGTTGTGTCCCTGCGTCCCGGTCGTCATTTATATTCCCTGTGTCCCGGTCGTCATCCCGGTATACATTCGTTTTTGAATTGGTATATGATGAAATAAATTTTTAATTTTTTCCCTTTTTTTCTTTTTAGTTTTTTTATTGGTTTTTACCTTTTTTTAGGTTTTTTAGTTTTTTTCTTTTTTCTTTTTAGTTTTTTTTAAGTTTTTATCTTTTTAGTTTTTTTATTTTTATTCATATTTTTTAGTTTTCTTTTTCTCCTTTATTTTTCAGTTTTTTCCTTTTTTTAGTTTTTTTTCTTTTTTAGTTATTTTAGTTTTTACCTTTTTTAGTTCTTTTTAGTTTTTTAGCTTTTTTCAGTTTTTTTTATTAGTTTTTAGTTTATTTTATGGTTTTTCCTTTTTTAGTTTTTTTAGTTTTTTACTTTTTTTCTTTTTAGTTTTTTTTATTGGTTTTTGCCTTTTTTTAGCTTTTTTATTTTTTTTTCGTTTTTTCTTTTTAGTTTTTTTTGTAGTTTTTATCTTTTTTATTTTTTTTTATTTTTATTCATATTTTTTAGCTTTCTTTTTATCTTTTATTTTTCAGTTTTTTCCTTTTTATCTTTTATTTTTCAGTTTTTTCCTTTTTTTTATTTTTTTTCTTTTTAGTTTTTAGTTTTTTTTTTAGTTTTTTACCTTTTTTTAGTTTTTTAGTTTTTTCAGTTTTTTAGCTTTTTTAGTTTTTTTATTAGTTTTTAGTTTTTTTTGTAGTTTTTGCCTTTTTTTAGTTTTTTCAGTTTTTTTTTAGTTTTTAGTTTTTTACCTTTTTTTAGTTTTTTTTAGTTTTTTAGCTTTTTTAGTTTTTTTTCTTCTTTTGTATTAGTGTGAAATAATTCAGACGTCATATGCACCTGATCCACAGATCCACAGACAGACAGACAACTTATTTTTATATATATTATTCATATTTTTTAGCTTTCTTTTTATCTTTTATTTTCAGTTTTTTCCTTTTTATCTTTTATTTTTCAGTTTTTTCCTTTTTTTTAGTTTTTTTCTTTTTTAGTTTTTAGTTTTTTTTTAGTTTTTTACCTTTTTTTAGTTTTTTAGTTTTTTCAGTTTTTTAGCTTTTTTAGTTTTTTTATTAGTTTTTAGTTTTTTTGTAGTTTTTGCCTTTTTTTAGTTTTTTCAGTTTTTTTTTAGTTTTTAGTTTTTCACCTTTTTTTTAGTTTTTTAGCTTTTTTAGTTTTTTTTCTTCTTTTGTATTAGTGTGAAATAATTCAGACGTCATATGCACCTGATCCACAGATCCACAGATCCACAGACAACTTATTTTTATATATATAGATAAGATATAATCTGGCGTAACGGACAGACAACTTATTTTTATATATATAGATATATATATACTATATAAAATATATATAATATAAATATAAATATGTACTGCATTGCTACACTTGGATGTCTTATTAATAGACGTGCAAAGAAATTTTTTTTCTTACTTTTCACTTCAAACACAAGTTAATTCCTAACAATTCCTCAATATTCTTCCAAAGTTTCTGCAAGGAAATACAACCTTAGCTTACAATTCTGAAGTGTCAGAGTACCACTAACCCAACAAAATTATTTTAATCTCCCTTGAAAAATGGGCACCTACACCCCTGTGATTTCCATGTCTCTTGTTCCGCCCATTTTTTCAAAAACTTAATTACAGGATATTTACAAAGCACCCAGATTATCAGATCCTTTTCACTCGTGTTGGCTTTGGTGACACACCGCTTACTGAGTTGGAGAATAACCCTGCATTTGGTGAACACATAATTAAGGTTATGAGGTCATTTGACTACGTTATCAGAAACTTGGATAAACCCAAGACCCTTTTGGCTTACTTGAAAAAAGTTGGTGCTGATCACATTGCTAGAAATGTTGAACGTCGTCATTTCCAGGTAAAAATCAAATTTTTGCTAATTGGCCCCTAGATTAATTCTATTGGAATTTAGAAAAATATTACCATTTCGTTACTTCTCATCTGTTTTTCAAATAAAATCCTTAGAAGTATTAGCGAGGATATCTTTATGATTTAACAATCGGCTAATCAAACATTCATCATACAAAAAGACATTAAGAGTCCCCAGCCAACTATATCATAAAAAAATGTAATAAGAAAATGACTGTTTTGTTAGTTAGAAATTATGTAATATTGCAGGTGCCATGATTTGCCTGTATGCCCAAGCATATAACTATTCATCTTTGATTCAAACTTCGTCTGTACTTTTTCCTTTTTTCTTTGTTTTTTCGTGACCTTTTTTAGAGCAGGTCTTCTTTGTTTTTTTTGTGATTTCTCTGCTTCTATTTTCTTTATTTACCGTCTATATCTAATATATCTCTATATATGATCGTTAATCTAACTCTATTCTATTATGTTTCCTCTGCTTTTTCTGTTGTCTTTTTTCTGTACTGTAGAAGTCAATATATTTGCATTGTATTTTTCGTTGTTTCATCATTGTGTTGGTGAGCACCCAACAAACTATACTTCCTCGTCCGAACTAAACATTAGTAGTATTTGAAAAAAAGTTTTTGACGACGACAATAAAGTCCCTGTTGCAATATTATTATAAACACAGGCTAGTTGTAGAGATACGTTTAATTCCGGAGATTTTAGCTTTAGTCGACTTAAGATCAACCAAGTTGTTAATTTAATTTTAGCTTTAGTCGACTTCAGATCAATTAAGTTGGTCAATTTAGTGCCAAAGCAATTGATTGACTTCTAACTTATTTCAGTACTAAGGATATTCTCTAAAAGTGAGTACTAATGCTTAAAGATATTCACCAAAACTGAACGTTTATTTTTACCAGTTACTTTTATAGGATTTAAGCAGATATTCAACATTCTAGGACCTAAGAAAACCCCCCAGAAAGTCCAGACATTTATCACTGCAATATGACTAGCATAATGCGCTGACAACCAAAATTGTTTAAATTTTAGAATTTTCTTTAATATTTGTTCAAAGAGCTTGTTCTCTGGAAACATCATTTGGCTTGTTACGCTCTTAAAGCAATCATTCCTGTTGCTTTGAAGCATTTAAAGCTATTTCTAAAAGATAACTTTATATCATTGTTCCAATTTAGGAGAACCACATAGTATTACTCAAATGACAAGGCAAGATCGTTAACTATAGTCAAGATCTATAAAGCGAAAATACTCCCGATATTTCATTTATAGTTAGTGGCTGTTACCCCCTCAAGTAAGCATATTTGTGGTCTTTTGCAAATGATGACTTTTAGAAGGAGTAAAAAAAAAAAAAAAAAATTGAAAAAAGAATTCATTTAACTAATTCCTACACATTATTCAATTTTACAACTTCTCCCATTTTAGGCCTTCTCAGAAGCTCTGATTCCAGTTATGCAAAATGAGCTTCAAGCCCAATTAAGGCCTGAAGCAGTCGCAGCCTGGAGAAAGGGACTCGACCGTATCATTGGTGTAATCGACCAAGGTCTTCTCGGCCTTAAGGAAATAAATCCCCAGATTGCTTTCTCTGCTGCTGATATTGCAGCTATTCAACGAACATGGGCTCTTGCCAAGCCTGACTTAATGGGAAAAGGAGCAATTGTTTTTAAACAGTACGTAAATCTTAATGTGTTTTAATGTTTGTGCACATCTTAGGCGTAAAACTTATGACAGTGAGGGTTATGACCTTTTAAAATAGACTCGAATTTTGTCCATAACGTACTAAAAACTGATTAAGTAAACAGGGTGTCAATTATGGTCAGAGGGGGAAGGGGGGAGAGTTATATTTAGCAAACGTAGCCAGCACATCTTTCGTCATTCCCAATTGCAATAAGTAAAATCTAAAGAATTAACAAAAGAGCCGCAGTAACTAATACGTTAGGGATTATGCGTTCAAAGTTAGTTTTAAAATATTAAATCAAAATAACAATATTATTAAACATCAAAAGACAGCAAAATAAAGGACGATATTAAATAAGTAATTTTACCAATGAAGATTGGGTGAAAGTGAGATATGAGCCTCTAGAGCTTGAAGAGTTCGGTCTGCTGGTCAAACTGATATTTCACAAAATAAATGTAGAGCAAATGGGGACTAGAAGTGTAGTTAAAGAACGGAAGGAATTGGTTACTTTCAACGAAAATAGTAAAGGGTTTTACGCGTAAAATCAGTTGAAGATCCTCCAGACATCGCATTCAGGGAAACGGTTCATTGATAGCTTCAGACTTGATCTTTTTCTTAGCAGCCAGAACTTATAAAAAAAGATAGACGTTACTAAATAAGTTAAAGCATTGCTGATTAGTTAACCAATTTTTGGATACTGAATAAAATTTTTTACCAAAAAAGAAAAATGGAGAAAAAGAAGACTAGCGAAAGATCCCGTGAGTCGAATCGGTTAGATTTTTTTTTTTACTTGGCATTTAAGGAAATGGTTTTTCGCTCGATTCAAGCCTGAACATTTTCACAGGAACCACAAAATAAGACAGAGATAGGTTAATTTATTGAAATAACATATTTATAAGACTGTTCAAAAATTATTATTAGCAGGACTAAGTATGGT
>NC_088864.1:60955809-60989715 GCF_032884065.1 Artemia franciscana
GTTTTAAGAAACTCTTGCATCACTTGCTGCTAGTCTTTGTAATTTGGGATGGGTTTACTTCTCTAGCCATTTTTGTGCCAATACTGCAGGCGATTTTAAGGTATAAAACTTGGAAAATTCGTCTGATTCAGGCTTAAAGTTGCTTTTATCTCTCCTTCCAAAACTTCTTATTGTCTGAAATTTTCGTCTTAAAAACTTTTATGCTCTTGTCATTCAGGGATCTGGGTTCTCCCACCATCTGGACAAAAGAAGGTATTCTTTCACAGGTTAATTCTATTTTTGGGGTATCCTCTGCTTGCATAAAAGTTACGCTTGCATGTAAGGTTGTTAGCCTCCCTACTACATCCGATTAATTTACTGCAGAAAATACGAGAGAACTTTTCTTTCGAAAAGTCCTATGGCACGTTATCCTCTTCACTGGGGTTGTCATTACTGCAGTCGGGTGCATACAAATATTGCTTTTCTCAACATGCCGATGAAACGAATCCATCCAGGAGCTTGGTAAATGTTCATTTCGCTCCTCCCACTTGTCAAGGTCATTTAAAACGTCTAAAATTTTATAAGGTCGCTGAACAAATATAGGTATAATTTTGTCGTTACTAACAGCCTCCTTAGGTAGGGGTTCTGATTACTATGCCTTCGTAGAATAATCTCGTTTTATTCTGTAATGATCAGCTATTTCTTCTTTCTGTTTCTTTTTATAAAACGTAAGTGAGGTCATTGGAGTTTTTTCTAAGATACGGAAAGGTGCATCCTATTTTTTCTTTAGCTTTTTTTGTCTCTTCAGGATTTGGTTTCCGAGTATAAATTACATCTCCAATTCTGTTGTATTTGCTTTATGATAATATTATTCTTTTTTGTTTTACTTTGGCGAATTCCACATTTTAGACTACTTCTCTTTCGCTTTTATCGATCTCATTATCATTTCCTGTTTATATTGATCAAGGTTGTAGCAGAATCGTTCCTCCCCTATTGACTCTATACAAATTCCAATTTTGTTGTATTTGCTTTATGATAATATTGTTTCTTTTGGTTTTGCATTTGCAAATTCCACATTTTAGACTACTTGCCCCATCGCTTTTATTAATCTCATTATTATTTTCTGTTTGCATTGATCAAGGTTATAGTAGACTCGTTCCTCCCCTATTCATTCTGTACGAATTCCAATTTTGTTGCATTTCCTTTACGATAATATTGTTCCTTTTTGTTTTGATTTTGTGAATTCCACGTTTTACACTACTACCTCTGTCGCTTTTATCAATCTCATTGTTGTTTCCTGTTTATATTGATCAAGGTTATAGTACACTCGTTTCTCCCCTTTTGACTCTATACACATTCAGAAGCTCCTAAAATGTAGTAAGGAGAAAGGCGTGTCTCTTACTCGGGGTTTCTACGGCGTCAATAAAGTTGAAAAAGTTTTTCATGAAAGTGCAAACCATAAAGTTTGTCTCACTCACACAAGGATTTCACCGACTTTACATTAATTTTTCATAGAAAGTAACTGAAATGTTCATACGTGGAGCTGAAAAAACCATCTTCTTAAGCATTTTTTCCTTTTAGTAGTAAATGAAAATATATTTTTGTGTAACCTTTTTCTTTTACCAAGCAAAATTTTAAACAAGTTTACAGTATTATGTATGTAGATACTAATTTGTTTGTAGTTTATTTGAAGTTTTCCACAAGTCTTCAGCTACTGGTTGAACTTTGCGGACTTTCTTGAAAAAGTTAAACAAAGTTCAACTTTTTTCCGACAGCAATACAGTCAACAAAGTTATGCGAGGATAACAGTTTATGAACTTTATGAAGAGCTTAAAGGACGGCGTTCGTAAAGTTTGTAAAGTCGTGCGCAAAGTGTGTTTCCGTAAAGTTTTCACCACTCAAATGAGCCTTGTATTTACGTGCGTTCTGAGCAGCAAACTATTCAAATTTCTGAAGATTTTCATATTTTGGAGAAAAAGTCTTGAAGAAATAAGGAGCTTAGGGTGTGAGTACAGTTTAATGAGGCATAAGGGCTTGTCACATATTCTGTTTTCAGGATCAAGCATATCAAGATGCCCTGGTTTCAAGATTCAACTGATGGCACGTAACAATGCTCATCTCTTTGAATATGTTTTCAATGCAGATCCTGTCTTTGTGTTTTCCTTGAGAAGACTTGTATATCACAGGCTTTTCTCGGACTAGAGAAATCAGTATATTTTCAGTTTCCTGATTCCACATTTCTAAATCTGTTTAAAAGTTTTGCTCTGGAACTCTTTCCCTATTGGTCAACTTTATGAACTCTACAAAAAAAGGCTAACCAAAGTTTAACTTTAATGCTTTTTCACGTAAAGGTCTACGGAAGGTTAACGAAACAACTTTACGAACGCCGTCTGAGCCGTCCATAAGTAATTTTATTGACACCGTGGAAGCACTGCATTAGGGTGTTTGAATATGTGGTATTTTTAACAAATACCACATAGTGTAAACGATTAAACCAATAATTGGGTTTTCGTTTAGCTTACATTCCTGACACATACCAAGTTCTCCGTGTTTACGTTCAATTTGACCATTATACATGTCCATATAGCCTGAAGTTCGCCATCGTTTTATTTTGAGATAGCGCTTTATTTTCTCTTGCAATGTTGCTGTAAAAGAGGGTTCATTGTCTGATAACATGATTTTGGGGAAAATTCCTTGTTGTATAAATAGGTGTTTTTCTAGTTCTTGCTAAAGTACTTGCTTTTTCATCTTTAGTTCGAAAAATGTAAAGATAAGTATTTGAATTTTTAACTGCCAAAACTTACAACGATTTCATTTCTGTCGTAACAGTCAAGCCCCTTCCTGACCCCCAAATATCAATGGAAATTAAATTGCCTGCGTCGTTTGGAGCTATATACGTTCCTAATTTGGCAAGTGGCATTTTGAGGGGTTATTTATGTTTCGGAACCTCTTCACACCCTTGAATGAACACTTTTTCACATATTTGGAAATAAAAATTAGACTACCTTTAACTCTATCTATTGTTTTTGCTTCCCCCTTACGACATCCATTTATCACATGTGGCATATACAATATTTTTCACTGTAAAGCTTTTGTATAACGGGTATAAATCTTAGTTCAGTGCTTCTGTAGGCGTACGGCGGTCATTAGTATCTAAACTGATGATTTTTATCTTTGTCAATTATAGGCAGCGCAATAGCGCTGCCTCAGTAAAGAGTGGTGTGGGTATAATGCTTTATTTTATTTTTTTACAAAGGGACTTTGTATAGAGGGAGCTGTCGTAGAAACTTTGAAAGGAATTCATGTGACTGGAAATTGTAAGTTCTTTTGCCCTTTCTAAGAGTCAAAAGTGTTTAGAGGGCAATCAGTCCCTCTCTCATGCCCATCAATTCTCAAGACACATCCAATCAAAACTGTCAGATAACCATCTTGTTCAACATAGTTGAATGGTTCAGTAACCATGTCTCTGGGGTTATCAGTCCCACACATCCTTTGGGGCGGTAAACTATACAATTTGGCTATTCTTTACACATAAAATCAATTATTGAGATAGGGGGCCATATTTGACCTTTAGTTTCTGAAATGATGAAAGGCGTTCAGGTGAACCTTTCTGAGAATGTTGAGAAGAGTGTTGAACTAAACCAAAACATCTTATGTATACTCGGGTTGTGAAAAACTCGGGAATGACCGATTATATTAATTTGGAAATTCCAGGGAATGATGAATTAACCAGAAAGGCGATATTTGCACACTACTGCAATTGCTACTACTATTATTACAACCACTACTACTACTAACATTATAACTTCTGCTTCTGTAGCGAGTACCACCAAGGATGAGGGCGTTGAAGTGAAAATTTGGATAAATGCTGAGGAGAAAGTTTAACTAAATAAGAACATACTATATGCATACAGATTTTCAAAAAGATGTGTCGGTTATTTTCGAATTTTCTTACCGTATCAAGCTGAAACTTCCAGGGCATCTTGAGGGGGATGTTGAACTGGCCAAAAGGTAACATGTTTATGCTACTGCTGCTATTAATACTGCTGCTACCACTTATGAAAAACTACTATTGCTCCTACGACCACTATTACTGTGATACTAGTACTATAAAGTATAAGGGTATGAAACTGAAAATTTGAGAGAATATAGAAGGGAAGTTCAAATTAAATGAAAACACACCGTATGCATGCCGATTGTCGAAAAGGCTTATAGGTCTTAGTTTCACGGAATGCTTAAATGGGAAGATAAATTGATCAACCGGCAATATTTGAACGCTATTGCTACTACAACTGCTGCTCTTGTAGTGAGTGCTACAAAGACTGATGATATTGAATTGGAAATTTAAAGAAATGTTGAGAGAGAAGTTTAATTAAATAAAAACATACTATGTGCATATAGATCGTCAAAAACGTGCATCAGCAATATCTATGGAATGATTAACCGTATCAAGCTGCAACTTCCAGGGTACCATGAGGGGGTGTTCTACTGATCGAAAGACTAAGGGTATGAATATGAAAAATTGAGACAATATACATGGGAAATTCTAACTAAATCAAAACACACTATTTGGATGCAGACTGTCGAAAGGGTACATCTCAGGAGTGGATTAGGGTACTTATTTAGAACCTTCGGGGAATTTTCAAAAGGGAACATCATTTTTTTTCTTTTTTATTTGCAAACCCACTGTAAAAACACAAAAGGAAGAAGTAAATTGTATAAGAAGTGAGAAAAAAATCAGACATTAGAAATCACCTAAACCACTATTCACAAAAAGAGGTGTGACTTTGCTGGTGCTCTAACTAAATGATCGAAAGGATCCCGGACATGAAAATTCTGAATTAATTTTTAATTACTGTGCCTTGATGGAAGATATATAAATATCTATAAAACTTAAGGTAATTTCTTTCTAACACACGAGATATTTCTTCCTGTCAGGAGGGGGAGTACTCGCGACAAACACGTAAAGTAGGGCGCAACACAAGACGAGAAAATCTTAACGGTAAAATCTACCCCGATTTGGTAGAATCGAATGATACTAGACCGCAAACGCTCCATCATTTGACAACATTGCCTCTCTTGACTGACGCAACGCACAAGCGAACCGTGCTCCCAGATACATAGATGAATCAACGCAAGAAATAGCAGACGTACCGATAGAAACAGAAACTGGATAACTACAGCAAAATGCTAAAAATTCACATTTCGAAATATTAATGTGTAGACCAATACTAGAAAAATTTTGTAAGAGTCTGTCAAAATTCGATCGAAGAGCTACGCGCGCTCTGCTAATCAGCTATACATCGTCAGCATACGCAAGATACATTATCTCTACACCGTTAAGAAACGAAATGGGCAAATGGTCATCCAGAACATCAGCAATAGCCAAAATAATATGCTTGGCGATACATGCTCTCTTGCCGGACCCCACTTTTTGTTGAATCGGAGCACTCAGTCTCGAATCCCGATTAGCAAAAACAATAGAATCGCAGTACCAATAAAATAGCGTTGCGCATACACTTTATCAACTACCGGTTTAATCAAAGAAGCAGTTTCTTAATGGTGAAACGAAAGCTTTCGAAATTTCAACTGTACAAAGGAACACTGAATCATTCTTGGATTGCGCGTCAACAAGGATCTTAGACAGAATTTGATGGGCATGCTGACAACCAAGACTATTCGAGAAACCGATTTGATTTGCACCGTAATCTTCAAGAGCAGTGATGGGCAGTCCTGTGGTGGCGCAGTGGATTTGACCTTAGCTTGGTAATACGGGACCCAGAGATCGAGTCACGCTGCAGGAATGCAGTGCAAGGCCGACGAAGGGACCGTAGCAGTCAAGAAGCGTCGTTAATTCTTAAATAATAAATAAATAGCAGTGATGGGCAATATTACGTACTCGGACACTTTGCTCACATTAGAAGCAACTGTTATTGGCCTCTATGATTCAAAACAATCTCCGGATTTACCTTTCTTTAGCACAGACGTTATGTGGCCGACTAGAAAACCATTTGACATGATTCGATTGTGTAAAATAATTTGCAAAATCAACTGGAGGTTGCAAAGACCTTCATTGTCGAGCGAGGACGAGGGTTTCAACGTCAGTAAAGCATATTAAATGCTTGTAATTAAAACAGCGGGTATATGTGATTGGGTTATTTGAGCGGGGAGTAGTGGATGAACGCAGTCAGAAAACTTTGCACTGATTGAAGGATTTCTATCAGAGAAAGTGTCTTTATAATATTATTCCTATCCTCTAAGTGAGAGATTGGAAGGTGGCTGGAGGTACGAACTCGTTTCAGCTCAAAGAACTTGGTGTCATGCCTCTGCGAACCAGAGAACTGCAAAATTCCTTTTAGGCAATACTTACGTAGTTCTTTTTTATAGTTACGCTTTCTCCTGCACTTTAGGTCAAAACTGGTAAACGATGTGTTCTTCCGCAGGCAATTCAGATGCGCAGTTAGAACTTGGCGCACTGCCTAGCCTTACCAAGATAAGGAGAGAGAGACCAAGATGGTTTCTCTGGACTAACTCCGATCCGCTTGAGTTGAACTGCAGAGGCTTCGACTCTACGTAGAGAATTTAGAACCTACTCGTAATACAAATTAAGATCAAGCTTTGATGCTGAATGGCTCACACCGACTGCTAGGAGATGTTATGGCACTTTAATAAGAGACTGTAATCAAAGTTAGCGAAAATAGAGCGTTGCCACAGTTTGACCAGCCCCTTTTATTGTACTACTTCGATTTGCTCCTTGGTATATCAAGCGGAGGTGCGAACTTAAACGCTTTTGGCTGATGACCACTGCACGTCTCAGACTCAAGGACTGTGATAGGGGCGATTATATTTACATTTTGCTAGCAAACAACATAATCTAAAAAATATGTATCGTCAGTATTGTGAGTGTACGTAAAGTCTTTGCTTTTGTTAGAGATCATATGAGCAGGAGGGAGGCAGATCAGGAAAATGCCGCTACATGCTCAAGAGAGGCGTAAATTACAGTTCAAATCACCGCAAACAATACAAGGTCTTATTTGCAGAGCACGAAACCCCAGGGAGCTTTGAGATATCGTCACAAACCTTAGAGAATCAGGTCAAAATAACAGCCGTATGGTATTTAGTGGGCATATAAACATTCACAAGAACCACTCCCTGAATTGATAAGGCTATATTTTTATCCGTATCAGTTTTTTCTTCAAAGCCCTTTTTGCAAATATAGCTAGACCACTGCAGGGGTGCCCTCTCGTCATCTTAGCTGTAATAAAATACTTCGTGTGGGATGGATCTTCGAAGAAAATTTAGATTATCCTTTGTCAAGTGGTACTCCTGAATACAAATGATGTCACATTCACTTAACAAACCGTCAATTATAGTGCCCTTATCTTTGGTGCCATTAATATTTAACGAAACGATAGGTAACTGGGGGAGAGAGGGAACTAGACTCATCATTTCTGGTTCTTCATTGCTTTTTGAAAAACTGGGCGTTTGAAACAGAAGCTGACGTGGTCCCTACCACAGATTGCACATTTAGGGCTGTTCGAACGAGGCGCACCCTTAGAGCAAGAATGGGCACCCCTACACCTCGCGCATTTCTCTGACTTATCGCAATTTGTAGAAATGTGACTAAAGTTCTGACATCTGCAGCATCGGCGAGGTACTCATTTTTGCTCAAGAACATGATAGAATTCATAGTCGACAGTCAGGACAGCTTTCAGTGCCTTCTCAAGATTTAACTTGCTCCTGAAAGTAAGTTTGATTTTGGTGGACACAACGATCCGACTTTCAGCGGTAATTTTGGGGTAACAGTCAAAAATAACGTGGGTGTCTAGATCGATATGTTAATTTTGGATAAGTCCAAGGTTAACATTTGGAATAATCTTTGCCTCAGTGCTAGGCTGGAATGATACAGCTGCTTCATCGCACAGTTGACCAATGGGTAATAGCTGTACGGTACTACCACTACTACTACAACCGTTGCTTCTGTAGCGAGGGCCACCAAAGCTGAAGATATTGAAATGGAAATGTTGAGGGGAGAGATGAACTAAATCAAAACTCACATGCGCCTACAGATTGTCGAAAGGGTGGATCAGCAATCTCAGTTTGACAAGTTATCACAGCAAGCTTATACTTCCAGGGCTTCATGGGAATTTTGATACTAAAAGATACATCAAAAGAGTTCGATTTTTATGCTGATTTTAGACATGTAAGTTTCCTCAAATTTAGTCTTTGTCATCAAAAGTAACGGGCCTGAGAAAATTTGCCTTATTTTGGAAAATAGGGAGAAACATCCCCTAAAAGTGACAGAATCTTAACGGAAATCACTCCATCGCATTCAGCGTATCAGAGAACCTTATTGTAAAAGTTTCAAGCTCCTATCTACAAAGATGTGGAACTTCGTATTCTTTGCCAGAAGACCAATCGCGGGTGCGTGTTTATTTGTTTTTTTATTTTATTTTTTCTTCCCAGGGGTCATCGTATCGACCGAGTGATCCTAGAATGTCGCAAGAGGAATCATTCTAACGGAAATGGAAATATATAGTAACCCTTTTAAGTGACCAAAAAAATTGGAGGGCACCTAGGCCCCCTCCCACGCTCATTTTTCCCAAAGTCAACGAATCAAAATTTTGAGATAGCCATTTTGTTCAGCATAGTCGAAAACCAAAATAACTATGTCTTTGGGATGACTTACTCCCCCACAGTCCCCGGGGGAGGGGTTGCAAGTTACATGCTTTGACCAGTGTTTACATACAGTAATGTTTATTGGGAAGTATACAGACGTTTTTCAGGGGGATTATTTTGATTTGGGGGGGAGGGGTTAGGGGAGGGGGCTGTGTGGGAGGATATATCCTTGGAGGAATATGTAATGGGAGAAGAGAAATTCAATGAAGAGGTGCAGAATTTTCTAGCATTACTATAAAAAAATGAAAAAATAAATATGAAAAAGTTTTTTCAACTGAAAGTAAGGAGCAGCATTAACACTTAAAACGAACAGAGATTATTACGTATATGAAGGGTTCATAGCCACAAAAATACCTTGCTCTTTACGCTAAAGTATTTTTAGTAATTTCAACTATTCATTCTACGGCCTTTCTGATCCAAGGGTCATTCTTAAAGAGTTGGGAAAAAATTTGAGCTTTAGTGTAAAGAGTGAGGTATTAAAGAGGGGATAAACCCCCTCATGTACATAATAAAAATATAAGAATTCACTAGCTAGTTACATAAGTTAATTCTTAAGTTACGTATATTTTTTACTAATAATTTTTTTTTCAAAATCGTCTGATCACAACTAAGAGAAAGCCATTTAGCAAAAAAAAAGAATTAATATGCAAATTTCATTTTAATAATTTCTATACGGAGAGCCAAAATCAAACATGCATTAATTCAAAAACGTTCAGAAATTAAATAGAAAAAACTAGTTTTTTAAGTGAAAGTAAGGAGCGACATTAAAACTTAAAACGAACAGAAATTACTCCGTGTATGAAAGGGGCCGTTCCCTTCTCGACGCCCCGCTCTTCACTCTAAAGTTTTTTACTATTTAATAAAGTAGAATTGAGATAAAGAGTCAAACTTTAGCATAAAGAGCGGGGCGTTGAGAAGGGGACGGCCCCTTTAATACACGGAGTAATTTCTATTCACTGTCTTTTCACTATTTTCACTGGGATTGAATTGTCTAAATCATATTTACGTGGAGAGGGAAGTTTTTCAGTGAATATGGGGCCAGATACCCTGGCATTATTTGAAAACGATCAGGTATTAAATAGAATAAAAAGTTTTTTTGTTTTAACTGAAAGTAAGGTGCAACATTAAAACTCAAAACAAACAGAAATTATTACGTGCATAAATAAGGATTTCTCTTTCTTCAATGCCTTGCTCTTTACGCTAAAGCTTGAATATTGTCGCGATTCTTTAAGAACGACTCCTAAAGCACAAGGGTTGTTTAATTAAAACTTTAAGAAGTTTTTTTTAAATTACTAAGAACTTTAGCGTAAAGAGTGAAGTGTTGAGGAGGGGGAGACCCCCTTAACATGCATCTTAATTTCCATTCTAAATAAGTTTTAATGCTGTTTTTTACCTTCAGTTGAAAAAATCTGTTTTTTTAATAAATAAAAAGATTTAAATAACAAATGTTAAATATTCATCTTGTTTAACATATGATTTGAAATTTTTTGGATTTTTTTTTTTTAAATTCGCTACCTTCTGGCCTAATATTATTTTTCAGAGATCACCAGTATTTGAACACCGAAATAACGTTAAATGATCATAAAGATGTAAAATAAGGTAAAAATATTTGGTTTCGACTTATATTTTCTAATCTTATTTGTTATTTTGTGGGCTCACGATATATTTCTCAGTTGTAACTTAATACATGAGAAGTTTAAGGTTCATAGGTGATTTTTGAAGCTGGAAACTTCAAGCTTAAAAAGCTAGTTTTATTTCGCAATAAAGACTTGCAAGTTTTAGACTCTATACTTAAAGCTTAGGTTTGCAATAAAATATATTTCGAATTGTTATGGGAATTATTTTAAAGTGGAGTCTAATTCCCTTTTTAAGCTGGGTAAAATGTTAATAATGGATTAATTTGTTCAGAGAGTGAAATTATGCAACGACGACAACGCCAGGTGCATTGAATAATTCACGTACCTGGCGTAGGACAGGAAACAGTATCTTGTATTATCAGGGGAAAAAATATTCACCGTTTCGGTGATGGAGTAGTTCACGTAACGAGGATCTAACCATCGAAAGGTAATGCCGCGGATGAGGTGAAGCGTCTCAAGCGACAAGTTTTTATCCTTTTAGCAATACGCTTACTTGTCAAAGATTTGTCTCTGAATTCATGGCAACCCTGCTTACAGACGTTAGGAAAACGTTCAACCCTCAGAATAATTTTTTATGGAATCTAATCTTATAAGTCAATACCTTCAGAAAAAATTATCTCAAATAGCCGATATACAAACGAGTGGTATGTTTTAAATACTTTTGAAGTCCGTCTCTAAAGAGGGTCATTTGCGTCATGACTAAAATAATTTAGGCTACTTCTTAGGGCCCCTCTAAAGGCTCAAACTAACATGTTTAGGAAAAATAATTTCATAAACATATTTTCCCCAGGCTAGGTGCTTTCGGGGCCATGGGGGTACCTTCTTATTTCCAGATGTGTTATTTCAGGCTATAACACTCCATCCCTCTCTATTGTTCTCAAACATAGCCCCCAAGAATGTAGAAAACAGCTAAAAAACACTAGATAAAATTCTATTTAATTGACTTCTTTCTATCTCAGAAAGGGTTTAGGTTAGGAAAATGAAACTTTCAGGAATGGGTCTAGGCTAAAGTATGTCCCAGAAAGGTATTTTAAAGTACCCACCTCCACTTCTTCTCCCTCTAGAGGGCCCTGAAATTTGCCTAGGCTACATGACATGTCTATACCTATTGAAATTTTGACAAAACAACATTTTACCTCAATTTTCAGTTACTAGTTGCTTTTTCTCTGCCTTTAGTTCTAAAATGCAATTCCTATTATTTGAGTAGGCCTAGAATTTTGAGCCATATCAATGTTTTTTTTCAAAATTTAGGAAATGTATTTGAATATCTTTGAAACCTTATAAAATGGAATTGAGCAAAGTTATGTAGCTGAAAACAATTTTGTTGTACCTCAATTAAGCAGAAAATCTATTTTTTGCAAGGTTTCACTTTTATAACACACATATTTTTAAAGGTCATCAAAGGTCAGGGCCCTCTAGAGAGAGAAGGAGTAGAGGTAGTTGCTTCAAAATACCTTCCCAGGACATACTTTAGCCTGTAGACCCATCCCTGAAAGTTTCCTTTTGTAAAATTCTAGTTAATTGACTTTTGTAAAATTCTAGTTAATTAACTTCTTGCTATCTCAGAAAGGGTTTAGGTTAGGAAATTGAAACTTTCAGGGATGAATCTACAGACTAAAGTCCTAGGAAGCTATTTTGAAGTGCCTACCTCCACTCCTCCCTCCTGAAATTTGAAATGTCTACCTATTGAAAATTTGGTAAAACAAAATTTTACCTTAATTTTTAGTTTTCTGTTTCTTTTTCTCTGGCTTAGTTCTGAAACTAGTAAATTTTTTGCAGTTAATATTATTGACTTACCAATAAAGTGAAGCTACCACCTGATGCCTTTTTTATGTTCTTTATGAATATAATAATTGCTTCTAGCCTTTTACAAATTCAAATTTAAGCACATTTTGAGCTCTTAAAAATGACCTAAACATATTTTATAAAAAAGGCTTAAAACATTGGTCTCAAACTTACTTATTCATTATAAATCCATTTTTAGCAGGGTTTAAAGGGGTTGACAACTTCATTAGTAAGGTACACACTGAAACCAAAAATAGGCTGATACCAATTGTGAGACATATAGGGGAGTTTTAAGCAACAGTTGCCCGTTAGCTCATAATCATCTTCTGCAATGAGCAGTTTACAACTTCTGCTAGTTAGTGTACCTACTATTTGTTTCTGGTTTATTTGATGTAAGACAAATTTGATTCCAGCAGTAAGACATGTAGGGGACTTGTAAGTAATAATTGACTGTTAGGCTACAATCATCTTTAGCAATGAGGAGTTTGCAACTTGAGCAAATTGGGGTACCTAGTATTTATTTTATGATCCTTACAGAATAACAACTTCAGCATTTAATTGAAACAAGGAAACAAAACCAAAGTGTTGCTCTCACAACACTTTATTTGGCAGAGCCAAACAAAGGCTGCTGTAACACCTCACATTGCTCATGCAACATAGATCTAGTATCATTTTAATATTGTACATTAGTGGTATGTATATGTATGCATATGTGTATATATTCCAAGCCAAGCTCATAGCTTTAAATTGTCATCTCAGCCAGTTGTGTTTGCAATGTAAATATGGAGTGTCAGACATGACATCACTGGATGGAGTTGCCTGCAGCTATACCATTGACCATAGTGACAAAAGCCAGATGGCTATTGAAATTGTTTGACTCCTGATCATAACTGTCAGATTTTTTAATTTCACTTCTAATGCCTTTCACCCTGAAAGGCTCTGATAAAATCAAGGAGACATATGCAGTGGGCAGCCCACCCAGGAGTACAACAAATTAAAGATTTTTGAGGAATTAAATGTTATGAATATCTTCAGAATACATTACTTTCAAATAAATGATGTAAGAACAAATGGTATGTTTTTAATGAGATTAGACACTTTGGGAGTAATAGACATTATACCTTGTTTGGCCCAGCTTTCTTATATTAGACTAGGCTTCTTTTCAACAGGCCCTAAAGTGTTCATTTCCCAAACAATGTAACCCTCCATCCCTCCCTTATGTCTCAGACATAGCCCTAAAAATTTATAAAACAGCTAAGAAACACAAATATAAAAAATTATTTATTTTATAATTTGTACAAAGCCAGCATTGTAATAAAACAAAATGGCAAATTTATACAAAATTTTGCAACTAATTCAGGGACAAGGGGATGTCCTTTTCAATTTGGTACAATTCTAGTATAGGATCCTTTTGCTGTCTGCAATTGTTTTGGTTAGAAAAACAAAACTTTCAGGGATGGGTGTACAGCCTATAGTGTGTCTAAGGAAGGTTAGACAGATTGCCAGTTAGGCAGGAAAGACTTTTTAAAATGTTGGCACAGTATCATGATGGTCCATTTATGCCATTTCTTTTGAACAACTTTCCTAAAAAACGTCTTTCAAAGAAAAGTGAAGAGCCGTCATCTGTTGTGCTGGCACTTGGGCTGAATTCTCACCCATTCTTGGGTAGCCTACCACCTCCATGTTGAAGATGCAGTAGCAATGTGTTTTGGAAGGTGGCACTGTTCCCTGTCTAAGGATGCATGGCAATGGATGTATAGGTTTTTTGGGCTAGCCACCCAGTAAAGCTTCTTTTATCTGAAAATGATTGGTAATAATAAAAAGCATCAGGTCAAATAAATCTTTTGTAGACAAACTGTAGCTTGCCCACCAACTATCCAAATGGACCTATTTATAGTAGCCCATCACAATGTATATGGTCTCAGATCTAATTTTGACCAGTTTCTATATTTAGTAGACTTGGTCAAACCATCTATCTTGTGCATCACTGAGACCAATCTCAACCATGAAATACAAAGTAGTGAAATTGCTACACAGGGATACATGTTCCTCAGGCTAGATTGTGATTGTATTAATGGCATTAAATATGGAGGTGGTTTTTCTGTTTATCTACAGAGTCAAATGCCATCCTAATGCCTAAATATACTAGATTCAGCTGACAAAGAAGCTCCTTGAGATAGAGTGACCCTCCCAAATAAGTCTATCATTGTTGGTATTGTGTAGAACCCTTCAACCTGCCAGATTATCAGCTACCTTGAAGCTTCCCTTAAATAAATATGTGACAAGTATGCTAATTCTGCCACTATCCTCCATGGAGACTTTAACATTCATCATAGCATATGGTTTCACAGCAAAATACTGATAAGGAGGGATCAGACTTGTATGATATAGCTCTCTCATGTGGGCTAGAATAACTTGTTGATTTTGACATAATCATCTTGTCTTGAACTCTTCCTTACAGATTACCCTTACTCCTTTGAGGTAGAACCCTCATGTTTTCACAAGTGACCACATTGCCATCATTGCATGTGGAAATCATTTCTATTCCACCTTCAATAAAGTATGAGCAAACAATCTGGCTATACAAAAAGGGGATTGGGACACTTTAAGAAATGCTCTTTGTTCTCAGAAGGGGAGAGCCTTTCTCCTTGAAGGTTTAGAGAAAGCTACAAATAAGTACCAGCAGGCCATAATTGGCTCAATCAAAAACCCTATCCCCTCAAAGCAGATTCGTGTGTCTAGCAACAATAAACCTTGGTTCAATACACAGTGTAAGAAGGCTATCTGAGCAAAGCAAAGAGCAGAGAGGACTGAATTGTACTCATTAACCCAAGCAAATATGCAGTTCATGTGGTTTGGCAGTCCTGATTTCAGCATAAGGAGAAATTCAACACCAAGCTTCAGCCTGCTTCAGCAAAGAGTTGGTGGACAATTGTCAAGGAGGCTTTACCATTATCCAAAGGGGCTTCAAATCCTTCTATACAGGTTAATGAGACTGTGGTACAAGATCCACAGGCAAAGGCTGACGCTTTTGCCAAATTCTTGAATCTGGACAATGGCAAAAAAGTGCCAAATTTCTCTAACTGAGCCAGTACTACCTTAAAATTACCTTAAATTGCATGTCCAGCAAGATAAATTTTCTGCTCCTAAGATCCTTCGCATTCTGCAGCAACTTGATGTGACCAAAGGCACAGATCCTGACAACATACCAAATGTTATCCTCAAATCTTGCTGTGCCAAACTAGCTGGACCTTGGTCATTGCTTTTCTGGATATACTTTTGTTCCAGAACCTTCCTAAAAACATGGAAGTTCACCCAAATTATCCATGTGCAAAAGTCACATGTCAATCCAACAAGCATGGGTTCCTATTAGCCTCCTCTCCTATGTTGGCAAAGTCTGTGAGAGTATCTCCAATAAAACATTTCAATAATTCCTTGAATCAAACAACCTTCTAGGTAATCAGCAATATGGATTCCACTGGAAATGCTCAACATTAAAGTGTCTAGTGACCCAGCATCAGGAGCAGATTAAGCTTCTGGCAATGGGGTACAATATTAGGCTATTGTCATTCAACATTGCCAAACGTTTCAATTGAGTATGGTACCATGAGTTGCTAAAGGAACTCCATTTTTACAGTGCTCAAGGATATCTGTTAAAAGTGATTGACAGGTTTCTTTCTGTTTGTTCACTGCATATTGTCCTTGATGGGTTTATTTCCTGTGAATATTCAGTGATAGCAATGGTTGTACAGGGCACTCTTTTGGGACCTAAACTCCTAATCAACATAAATGCTATAGAAGACAACCTTACAAGCCCTCTCCATCACTTTGCAGACAAAACCACAACACACTCTCTCACCTGTCCCAAAACAAAAAGAACCAACACAAGCTTCCCTTTCCCTATAGATAGATCTTATTAAAATTGAAAAGTAGTCCAATGCATGGATGATTGACTTCAATGCATCAAAAACAAAGGAGCTTCTTATTACCAAATCAAAAATGCCACATTTGCAACTTGGTTTCATGTTCAAAAATGAAACTATAAAGAGTCAATAAGCCTTGTATATTTGGGAGTTTTTTCTCAACCAATCTCTCTTGGAATTACTACTTTGTTGGGGTGAGAACCTCCTGTCCAAGAAAGATGGGAGTTACTCTTCACTGCAAAACACACTTCCATCCGGTACAATTATCCCACTCTATAAGTCCTGTATCAGACCCACAGCTAAATATGAATACCTGTATTATGCTGATGCTCTGATAATACTGTTGGCACTACTTCAAAGATCCAGAATAGGGTAAATTGTGCCTCTACATGTGACTTGCTCCAGCCTCCAAATGAAACATCTGATGTAGCATTGACAGCTGTTGTCTACAAGACACACCAAGAACCAAGTAGGCCTACTTGAGGAACAGCTTCATCTGGTGTTGCACTTCTATCTGGAACAATCTACCTTGGGGTATTATTCCTGAAAATCCCTCTGTTGTCTCCATCAAAAGAAGATTCAACAGACATTTGAAGCCTCGAGGCTCCAGAACAAGGTAAAGGGATAGCAGCATAGCATATCATATCATGCTAATCATATCATATCATACCCCTAAGTACCTAGCACCATGAATATTGCAATAGAAAAAAATAAGACCAACAGAAACAAGTCCTTTGATAATTCTAACTCAAAATAACTAGTATGGTAATCACTGTTAAAGAATAAATGGAACCCAAAACAAACAAAAATTAAAATAAATGATCATGTCCAACAAAATAAATCATTTACACTGATATAGATGAATAAAAAAACCTGAAATTAGTGAAAATTGAATTAAGTCAAACTTAAAGGAACAAAATTTATGTAAGGAATTGTTTGGTTCCTAATTCCTTACCCTCCTTTAACTTTATAAGCTCCATAGCCTATTGTGTTGTTTATATTTTATTGAAAATTATATGTACTTTGAACAGCATACTTTAATTTTTCAATATATTGACAAAAAACAAAAATGAATAAGCAAGATTACTGAAAAAAAAATGAATATTTGATATAGGATGACGTTAATTCCTGGATATCTCAGCAATGCCCCGCTCTTTACGCTAAAGTTTTTTACTATTTTAAAATGTAGAGTTAAGAGAAAAAGTCAGACTTTAGCATAAAGAGTGGGGCGTTGAGAAGGAAAAGCCCCTTTCATATATGGAGTAATTTCTGTTCATTTTAAGTTTTAATGTTGCTCCTTACTTTCATTTAAAAAACTTGTTTTTTTTTATTGCTATTAAATTTTATTAAATTGCTGAAAATGTTTCAGCAATTTTCAATAGCATACATCATTTTGAAAATCTGGACACTCATAGTATTGTTTAATCTAGTATTATTACTAACACCACTAATAGTAGTAGTAGTGTGCACATAGTGTTGTTTTTTATTATTAGCTCAAAATACCCCTTGGCATGCTCTGAGAGTTCCAACCTAGCCCTCTAAGCTATTCTTCATATACTGCTGGTGTAGCCATTTGACAGCCTACATACATACAGTATGTTTTAACTTAATATAATAACTGCCCCAAGATTATCAGAAAATGTGTCCCATTTAACATTCACTAAATGCTGTTCCTGAGATATAGTTATTACAGCCTTTTAATAATCTTCATCCATGTAATTTGTTTAGTGTAGTTCACTATCCTCTTCTATGTTCCCTACAGGTTACACTGTATTACCCTTAGCTTGAGTAGTAATTATGGTAGTAGTAGTTTTAGCATCAGTAGCATTAACATGAACATTTAATGTTTTGCCTTGTTCAACATCCCCTTTAACATGCCCTGGAAGTTTCAAATTAATATTCTAAGCTATTTCTGGGATACTGCAGACATGCCCCCTTGATCATTAGCTTGTATAGTGTGTTTTTATTAGTGTGGGGTTAACCCCCCTTAAGTGTTACCTGAGTTGGATGTCCTTTGGTCCATCATGGTTCTACAAGTATGTAGATTGAAAATGGATTAATTCAGTTTCATTACTAATCAAAGTTTAATGTTTTTATTTCATTTGTATTGTTTAATATGACAGTTGACATTATTCATATTATTTAGTTTTTATGTAGCATACTTTTCATTTAGCATTAACTGGGTTGGATCTGCCATACTGAATATAAATATTTATAAGATATTATACTTCATTTTTTATAAGGTTATATTCTTTGTGCAAATTTGCTAAGAATCCAATGAGTGGTGAATTTATAATTTTTATTTTTTACTTTTTCTTTTAGAACGCTGCTGATCTTCACTGCATGGTATTTTATGCAATGGAGCAAGACGAGTTTTGTTTGAAGTGGACTAACTATTCTAATGCATACAAAGGAAATTTTGCAGCTCTTTTGAACAATGAACATTTTACTGATGTGACACTCTCCTGTGAAAACCAGAACATCAAATGTCATAGACTAGTTTTGTCTGCCTGCAGCTCTTACTTTGAGAATTTACTTATCAGCCATTCAGACTCTCACCCCATTATAATTCTAAAAGATATTAAATTTTGTGACATGCAAGCTTTAGTAAAGTTTGTATACACTGGAGAAGTAACTGTTGCACAAGCACAAGTTAAGTCTTTACTGAGTTTGGCAGATATGCTGAAAGTCACAGGACTTACAGAATCAGGAGAATCCTCAAACAAGGCAAAAAATACTATTTACCTTGTTGAAGGAACTGAAGTGTCTGAAGCATCTCCATCCATGGAAAGAAGAAGACAGGACAGAGACTCAGAAAAAGATGCTTTTATGCATGACTCACTAATGGACAGTGTATCTCCTATCCCTCCTTGCACTACTGGTATCCTTTTAAACAATACAAATGAGATCAGGCCTTGCTCATCTGTGGCTCAACAAAATGATGTCATTGTAAGTTCAATGCAATTTCTATTTTTTCTGACTACCAAGACAAATTATTCTCAAAAGATTATGTTTGTTTGGATTATGCCTAATTTGTTTGGACTGCCTAAATTTATAAATCTACATCAAAATATCACTAAATATAAGGGTTAGTTATTTCACCTCTTTGACCAGAAAAAATTCAGTTGACCATTTGGTGCTAATGGAATACAACACTAACTAACTCGGTAAGGATGTCAAACTGACTCACTTTATTACCCTTTTGTCATCCTTATTAATTTTTTTTTATTATTAGGGTTGATTTTCTTCCCACCAGAAAAAAAAAATCAGTTGACAATTTACTGTCAATGGAATGCAACATGTATTGTATTTAAAAGGATGTCACAGACTAACTTTGTGGACCTTCAGTTATCTGCAAAAAAAAAAAATACTTGTTTTTAGGGTTAATTATTTTTCTTATGGACCAGAAAAAAATTCATTTGACAGTTTTCTGTCAACATAACTGATAGTTTCTGTAAAGGTGTCGAACTGACAAAATCTTAATCTGTAAATTAGCCTTAATAAAACAATGTTTATTATCAGGTTTAATTATTTTCTTTATGGGTGAGATAAAGTTCAGTTAACATTTTCCTGCCCAGGCCACATTATAGTCACATTGGTTGGTAAAATCAAAACTATGCGCGACTACAGTGCCCAGCAATCAAGCGAAAGTCAAGCGATCTTAATGATGGATCCAGTATATTGGAGAACCCTAATATAGAGGTTTTAAGTTCCTATCTACAAAATCTGGAGTTTGTATTATTTGCCAGAAGAATGATCATGGGTGCATGATTTTTTTTTATTTTATTTTTCCAGGGATGATTTTACCAAACGGGGTTACAAGATCTAGAAAGCTCTCATTCGAACATAAATCAAAAAATCTATTGCCCTTTTTGAGTCACCAAAAAGAATGGAGGGTAGCTAGCCTCCCTTCCAAGCCCATTTTTCCCCAAAGACATCCAATCATAATTTTGATAAAGTCATTTAATTTAGCATAGTTGAAAGGTCGAATAATTGTGCCTTAGGGGATGAAAATACCCCCCCCCCCCTGGCCCTTGTGAAAGGGCTTTAAGGTACGCAATTTCTCCATTGTTCACATTTAGTAATTGTTACTGCGTGGAATATTTTCTTTGGAGGGGATTTCCACAGGAAGAATCTTCCAGGGGAAATTTGTAATGAGGAGAGGTGATTTTTGTCATGGTTTGAAAGTCAGTTTGAGAAATGTTTTAAACTGCAAGTAAGGAGCAGCATTAAAACTTGAAATGAACCGAAATTATTCCATATATGAGGGGACCCTTCCTCAACCCTCACTCTTTGTACTAAAGTTTGACTTTTTGTCACAATTCTTTAAGAAAGAATGCTCAAGCATAAGAGCGGTTGAATTTGAAGGAGCAGTTTGTAAAGAACTTAAAGAATTAAGTGTAAAGAGCAAGGGTTGATGAAAGGGTAGCTCCCCTCATGTACTTGACAATTTCTGCTAGTTTTAAGTTTTAATGTTGCTCCTTACTTTCACCTGAATAATAAATCGTTGTTTTTTGCAAATTTTCATATCACAAAGAAATAGGCCTTTACCTTTTTCTTAGCTGGAACTTTGTAAAAAATGAATCACATGGTAAATGATAACTGTGTCACCCAAAAATGCACGGTTTGTCAAAGATCCTGTCTGATTTTAGTATCATCACTCTAACTTAAGCCACCCTTTAAAGCTTTCTTAATCAAGAATTTTAGGCTCTTTTGTCATAAGCTGAGCTGATAGAATATTTAGCCTGAATCAAGATGTATCACACTGGAAAATGCCTTCAGCTTTTCCATAGTTGGACCCTAGCAAAGACCAAACAAAAGGGAAAACAGACAGCAGAGATACTCAAACAAAATATCATGTCCTAGTAAGCAGATTTGCAAAAGATATGTGTTGCGTCATTTCATATCAAAAGAAACATTTTTTTATATTACCTCATTAATGAAGGGTAAGTTTTGTCAAAAATTACGTGTGTAAGGAATGTGCTCAGGAATGTAAAATTGTCAACTGTTACTTATAGGTTGACAGTGACATAATAAAGTGGTTCAAATTGTCTTTTGCATTGCTTAGTAAGAACTAGTAGTAATACGGACACCTAAATTATTCTCTATTTTTAGACTGTTAAAAGTGAGTTGACGTCAGAAGAAACAGCTGTTTCTATGAGTCAGTTTGTTAATAGCTGCCAAGATCACAGTGAAGGAGCTGGAACTCCAAGTCTGTTCATTGACAATGCTGCGAGCTTCAACTGCTCAAATGTTAGTTTTTTGTAGTCCTTCAGAATCTAATTTGATTAATTGTACTTTTTACAATTTCGCTTCAAAACAACTTACTGGCTCACCTTTTTGCTTATTTCATATGGTTATTTTCCAATATTTTAGATTGATTAATGAAAAATTTCATTTTTTTTTACGATTGAAAAGCATATATTATTAACTGTTAAAAAAAAATCTGCAAAGTTTTAAAAGTTTGATGTTGCAGGAATTTTATTTATTAATGTTTTTATATCAATGAATAGAAAATTGGAAGCAGGAGGGGAGATATTCCACCAGGTTCTAGGTGGCTGACCGGTATTTTTAGAACTCTTTAAGTGTTAAATCTCTCGGAATCCATAATGACCAGGGAAAAGTGTACCAATAAATAGGCTACTTGCAATTGCATTCACAAGAGAAAATTTCTGTTACTTCCAGGTTAAAAAACGCTTAAAAAATTCAGAGTTAAATGCTATATTCCTTTTCTAGATCTCATTGTCTATCGGTTAGGTTCAAAACTTTCACATAGGGATTTGATATTAAGTTAAGGATGTACCTTCCATAATCTAATTAAAGTGTGTCCAATTGGAAAATTGGAATTGCATCTGCTACATTGTCTGATATCGGCATCCACTGGACCCAGAAGGTAACGAACGAGCACATTAGAAATATTACAGGTCAACCGCTCCTCATCAAGACTATACGAAGGCGTAGATGGAGCTACCGTGGACACGTGCTGCGCATGGATGAATCTAGAATCCCCAAATCTATATTTTCTGGTACCTGCCGCAGAGGAAGACCCAAAAATACGCTCTGTCGTACCTACAACAACGACCTGCAGCACCTTCACGCCTCAATACAGCTGGAGTGGGAAGAAATAGTCGTAGCTGCAAGTTTCAGAGACGACTGGAGACTCTTCTTTGACGTCGCTTGTTCCGATGGTAAAGAATGATATATACACAGATTAGGCTTTAGAATGAAACCTGCCTCAAATGCTCTCAAATAAATATGTTATTGAAACAAGCAGAAATTAAATTTAAAAACAAGCCATTCTTTTTCAAATGAAAGTAAAGAACAGTACTTAAACTAGGAAGAAGGAGAGATAACTCTGAAAACGAAATATTTGGCTGACCGTGCAGCCCTGCTCTCTGCGCTGAAGTTTTACTTTTTCTAGCAATACTTCAAGCAAATGTTCTATATTATTTGGAAAAATCAGACACAAATCTCTTTAACTTTTTTTCCAATTTATGTCTAAGCAGAAATTTTGGGCTGTTTGCTTCTAACTGATGTTTCGGCCATTTGTGTTTTGGCCTTTCCTTGGCCTCCCTTAGCCGTGAAACCGATTCTTGAGAGTTTCAAACCAAAAAAATAAAGTTATTTTTACGATTTTCATTTCATGTGTTTGGAAGGCCTGAACTGACAAAATTGGCCGTTTTTCTGGCTTTATTTTCAGGGAAGCCATATTTTAAAGTCAGTTTTTCCTCCTACATGGGCCAGAGACTTAAGGATGTAAGCCCCAACTCAGTCGATGTAATAATCTTCTTTGGGCTCCTATTTGGGGGGAGGGGTGTTTGTGCACTTATTCTTTTATATTATATTTATATTTATTTATTCATTTATTTATTTATTTCTTTTATATATATTCTTTTATATTATAGATCTCTTGGCCCAGGGACTTGCAGCTGATGTTTAATGTTCTTTTATCTCTAGAGGTACTTCGCATGGATCGGTGGTTGTATAAACTTCTGAAGGGGCTTATTCGTTTGGGAATCGGAAGTTTTAGTGCTCTTTTTAACAGGTGAAAGTGATCGGAAGGCAACTAGATCCCCCCTTCCATCTCCTTTTCCCCAAGTGCGTGCGATGGAAAGTTCTAGTTCCGTTATTAAGAGTCAAAAGAGATCAGAGGGCAACCACAACCCCCCCCCCCCTCCGTTAGTCCTCTTTTCCCTAAATGCTCTAATCGAAAATTTCATATAACAACATATAACAATGCTCCGGGATTGATACAACCCACTAGATTCCGGGGGCTTGGGTTATAAGTTATGCCCTGAGGGCATATAAGGTTTTTACGATAGGGGTGGTCATATACACTTTGGAGGATGCTAATTTGATTGGAGATTCAAAATTATTTCCCTTTTTAAGGTTCAAAAGTGATCAGAGGGCGAGTAGCCCCCACACACTCTTGGGAATAGTCTCGAGATAGTCATTTGTTCAAAATTGTTCAAAGATCCTATAACGATGCCTCGGGGGTTTGCACAATTCCCCAGAGCCCGAGAGCAAGGGTTGTAAGTTATAATCTAGGGGCATACAAGTTTTATATGGATGGGGTGGTCGTATAAACTTTGGAGGAGGCTCATATGATCGAATATCAAAAGTTCTAGTTCTTTTTTAAGAGTCGAAAGTGATCGGAGTAGGACTACCTCCCCTCCCCACACACACTTTTCCCAAAATGGATCCGAGCAGAATTTTGAGATATCCATTTTATTCCAAATAGTAAAATGTCTCCGGAGTTAACACAATCCCTTAAAGCCTGGAGGCAAGGGCTGTTAGTTTTGTCCCGGGGACATAGAAGGTTTTTATGGAAGGAGTATCAAAATAGTCTGAAGATCATATAACAATGTCTCCAGGGTTGATGCGACTCCCCAGAGCCCAGGGACAAGGGCTGTGAACTATTCAAGCTATCCATTTTTAACTTGCAAGGTTTTTATGGAACGGGTGATCAAAGGAGTTTAGGCTTCGAAGAAGGCTCAATCGATTTTAAATCAAAGGTCTAGTTTTTTATTAAAAAATCAATAGTGATTGAAGGGTAATTAACCTTCTGCTTCTTTTTTTTTCCAAGTGCTACTGATCAAAATTTTAAGACAGCCATTTTGTTCAAAATATTCCAAATTACAAATAGCTATGGTTCAGAGTAGCCCACCCCTGGGGGAAACCCTATTATTGTTATTATTATTATTATATTATATTGTATATGTTATTATTAATTAAATGACGGAGCATTACAAGTGAAGACTGTTGATGAGTTTTGAATTGCGTGTCCAAGTTGAATATCTCAGTAGGTATTTGGCGAAACAGAAAAAAGTGGAGGGGATTTTCAACTTATCAATATTTCTAAGAATCTTCCAGAAGGGTGCAATGTATAGGATGTGGGTAAAGCAACAGTGTTGCGAGATAACGGCGATTGAAACGAAGCTTAGCAGAGACTATGAAAGCATAGGAAGCTGATATGCGGCGTTTGATGACTTCTTTTAGAAGGTGACGAGCATGACAAATGGTATTTTCAATGGGAATACCAAGATAAACGATTTGGTCAGACGGGCAGATCTTTGAATTCCTAAGTACAATTTTATGAAGAAGCGGACATTTCCAGTTAAAAAGCACGACGTCGGACTTTGCAGCATTAAATTCAAGAAGTTTTTGGAAAGTAGTAGTTTTTTGGAATTTTGTCCAAAGATAGGCTAATGTTAAAAATGTCATTAGTATGTGACTAAGGAGATATTGAGGCCAGAAAGAACGCAAGACATCTCACACTGGTCCTGAGCTTTGAGGACATTATTATTTAAATAACAAGTTGAGGTAATTGCACCTTGCCTGGCTCCTCTCTTAAGTGGTATTGTTCTATCCAGTGGCCTTGCCATTTCGTCTTACCTAAGAGGGATTTTAATACAAACAAATACAAAGTTGAAACAATAGGGAAAAACTTTTCAAGACAGTAGAAATCAATTCTGTGAATATTATGTTGTGAAATTACAGTGGAAATATTCTGTGATTTTAATACTGACTCGTAGCTTAGCATACATATCCTTTTGAGATATAATGGTAGCCGGATTTACTCCTCTTTTAACAGCCCTTAAAAGTAAAAGGGGTTGGATCAGGGAGCCAAAGGCGTGGCGAAAATCATGACTCTCCATGGCGAGTGAACTACTTGTACAAGAAGCATCAGGCAGAACGTTAGCAAAAACTGCAAGGATGTCTGCACATCCAATGCCTTGTTGAAAGCCAAATTGATGTGGAGGCGTGTAACAGTTTTCTTCATGCTCTTTTATTATTATTATTATTATTTATTAGAAAACCGTTGATACAAAGAAGGGAAAAGACGCATCTATAAACGAAAGAAAAAAAAAATGAAAAAAGTAGAAAGCACACTAAGCGCGAAAACTAACACTACAAATACTTCTTAACTACTGGGCTAGCACCAACGACCAAGGATGGTTCAACTTCATCAAACGGAAATTATAAGCAAGAATTTGCTTTTTCACAGCTATGATGAGGTCAGCAATGCTGAACTTTCTAACTAGATAAGAGTTCCGGGTCCAAGGGAGACAACGTAAAAGATATTTTGCGAACAGGATGAAAACTGAACGATTTTTTTACTCGTCAGAATTTGTGAGTATTTTCCAAAATGGTGATATGTACCGATAATGTGGTAGAGCGACAGAGTTTAAAAGTTTCGAAACAAGACGGTGGTTGAAGCTTAACGTATTCGTTATTAAAGAAGCATATGACAACCCAACTCTACATTCAGTGTGAGCTGTTAATAGTTGTCGCGTGTGCATTATTGGCGAACCAATGGGAAGAACGAGGTAGGTGATATGGTCTACTGGCTTAATACTACTATCTCCGAGAGGAATATCCCCAGGCGACGCTTCCTTCCAGTTGAAGAATGCAACTTCAGGCTTTTCAGCATTGAACTGAAGACCTAGTTTTGCCTACTCAGATTGTAGCGTTGCAAAAATCTCGCTAGTGCGCTGGATAGTGCGGCTCAAATTCCGAATGTCGTCTGCATAATATACGAGAGATAAATGAAGACAGACAAAGATAAAAGATGTGGGAATAGCTTACTGTGTATCAAGAACTCCGTTATTGAAGAGTAAAAGGGAAGAAACAGCACTTTGACGGGTACCTTTTTCGACTTTGTCTGAAATATCAAGGGTTGGAGCGTAGACTTGAGAGCCGTCAGCTTTAGGTAGTGGATGAAGTATTAGGCGAACTTTAAGACGAGAATGCATGTCTCGAAGGGGTCTGATATATAAATGGCTCACTCCACGTTTTGCTGTATGGAGTAGCATAGCGGTGTGAATGTGAGAATCGAACGCTTTACAAACATCGTGCCCGGCTAACACCAGAGTTTACCTGATGAATCAGCATCGATCAATGCGTTCGTGTCAACCGACAGAGCTTGGGCACAACAGACACGTGGCTGGAATCCAAATTGGTAAGGTGGAACATAGCATTTCGCGTTCAGATGGTCAATGAACAGAAGTTTGAAAAGCTTACAGAATGTAGTAGCCACCGTTATAAGGCGGAAAGACGAGCATTGGGTGGCGAGTTTACATTCTTTGGAATTGGAGTGAGATCTCCAATCGAGAAAGAAGAAGGTACAACTCCTTGTGTAACAATGATCTGCATCAAAAGAGCAATATGGCTTACCAGCAGCTAACTTCCATGCAGAATGTAAAGAGCGCTCACTTTATCGATGCCAGAAGATTTCCTGTGTTTTAGGTGTTTGTTTGCTCGCTGTACAGAATCAACCGAAACAACAAAATTGTCGGTAAGACAACTAGACAGAAATTTATCAAGCTTATCTTTATATTTGGACTGTAGGGCGGTATCTGGAAGGAAAATTCAGCAGAGAAGTACAAATTCCACTTGGAATCAGGAACATCTTAAGCAGATAGGCTGACGCTAGGAGGATCTTTTGATATACATTTCTCCAGAAGGAGGGTTGGGACAGAGAAGCTTGATGGGACGTCTTTTCAATTATCTGGTTCATGTGGATAGATAGTTCTCTTGCAAACTTTCTTTTGGTAGAAAGACGAATGTCAGAAACCCAGCCAGAGCGGGGACGGTCCCACTAGATTCAAAAATGGTACCGAAATTCGGATTTTCTCCAAGCTTCAGCTAGGCTCGGATTACTTTACCAATGCTTCGTGACACGCCGACGTATACGCTTAAGAGGTATAGCAGCTTTTTCTGCGCATCACAGGGCATGGTAAATTTTTGCAAGATAGATATCTAGCAACACCCGTATTTGTATTTCTCATGAGCAGCTGTAACGGAACATGCATTTTGTTTTGGACAGAATTAGTAACTGTTGTGAAAAGATCACCTTGGTTGTTTTTTCCAATCCTTTTAAAATCGGCCTGAGGCTGATGTGGTTGTGGGGTGGGAGTAGACTGACCAGAAGGACTTGAAATAGATGAAGATATTGGAAGGTGGTCTGATAATTGGAAGTCAGTAACGACGTGAAGAGGTGATACTTGAAGTTTTGCAGAAGAAACTGCATGGTCAAGGTTCGACACGTGACTTGAATGGTGTGTGTAAGTGTAATCAAGATCTTTCGGCAAGATCCTAAGCCAATCGTCAAAAATACCAGACTAAATGGAAGTACGCAATAACGAGGCATCAGTTAAATTACAGCTAAAATCTTCTATAATAATACAACACTTGTCTAACTGGCAAATTTTTGAAAGGCAAAACCCTAGTTTCTCACACGCAGAAGTAAATAAAAATTCCGATTGGTCATTGTGATAATCTGTTGGGAGATAGACGTTTACAATAACATACTCTTCTTCACGGACAGTAAGAAAAAAATATCTCATGAATCAGAAATACTCGACCGGCATGAGGTCCTAACAAGCATCGCAATACCAACCGAGGGGTGGCCATTGGAAGTGGATCGTTTAGCGGGCACCGAGTAGCTAGAAAATTATTATCAATTGTCAGAAGGCCTGAACTATGACTCGTCAAAAATGTTCTTGCAAGAACAATCCGTCACAGTTCGAAAGCAAACCTTTTACCACAGGAAGTTTGACTAAAAGTCCAAAACTGTAACAGGTATGGCCGGCACCTTTACATTATAGACAGAACATTTTTTCCGAACACGGAGAGGCACTGTTAGAGGTGTGATCGCGTGATCCACAGCGAGAGCAGAGGGCCTGATTGGAGTGCCGTGAGGCCAGATGTCCGGTTTTATGATACGAGCAACAGCGCTTTGGGAGTTATACACATACTTATGCGGAAAGCTCTTCTTAGTCATCTTTCTCAGACACTTTCATGAACTGATCCAGGTTTTGTTTGGACTCGAAGTCGACCTTGAACACTCGGGAATTTCCGCACTTTGAAACTTTTACGCAGTTTGGTACAAGAAATTCGACTTGATTCTCATCGTATTCGGAATGTACGCCTTTAAGGACCCCTAAACAGTGGATTTTTCACTCTGACCGAGATACCTGAGGTACTGTTCTTAGTATTCTCGGCAATTTCGTTTGCTGCACGCTTTGACTTAACAACAACAAAAAGTTCCATTCCGAACTTGATTTTTTTTAAGTTCAGTTATTTCTCCTGAAGCCTCAGGGCAAAGTTTATTGATAAAGTCCTTACGAGCACTAGGTGAAGCCAGTTCTGCAGGACAGTTCTTTAGTACAACGGCAAACGTAGGAGCTGGGTTAGGGTTAGTTGTTACGTTGGTATCGAACCTAGCTGGCCAAACATTGCTCGAATGTGTCGCATTCTCAAAAAAGCAGTCAATTTTTCGAGAGAGTTCATTAACTTTCGAGACTAAAGTAGCCAGGACTGTCTCTCCGATTGTTGGGGTTTCAGAAGGTGAGAAGATCACAAAAGTAGGAATAGGCAGATTATCCTTTGCCGCCTGATTTAACCGTTTACATATGTCAAAGAAATTATCTTCATCCTTCGCATGCTTCACACATTGGCTGTGAATATTCAGCTCCTTATAAAAAAAAACTCTTTAGAGCTAATAATAGTACCATGATCGATAAACTTGCAGCTTTTTCAATAATCAGATCAATTTTTGCACTATCAAGCATCGATCTGGTGACAAAGCTCAGCAACAGATTTGAAATAATCTTCCTATTTTGATCTGTCATTGCGCAATCCAAATGTCATAGCCAGAGACAGTCCAGTATTCCAATCAAAACTAACTTCATTCAAAGCGCAAAATCCAAAATCAGAGCCAGGGACAGTCCAGTATTTCTTTATCATTCAAATTTCAGTCAACATAGATCGCATGGTAGAGATAGATGTGAGCGTTGTCTTTTTTCCTTGGGAAAACATCAACATAAGTAAGCTAGGCACATAAAACTAATCATAGAGATGGTGCAATATATCTACTTTATAGGTCACCACTCTTTTAGGAAGAAAGTCTTGCGACTTGCAGGTTTTGGACATTTACTACTGAACTTAAGGTTCAGTATAGGGATTAATTACCTTTGATAATGTCTTTTATCCTTGCAAAAATATCAACATAAGTAAGCTAGGCACAACAATTATTCATATAGATGGCGCATATTTTTAGTGTCAGTAGTCTGTAAAAAGTAGTTCATAAAGCTTGCAGGCGTTACAGATACTGTAAAATCCAGAGTCAGAGAATGCATACAGAAATCGGTCAAATTCTTCTGAATATTTGTGTTCTTGTTTGGGGTCTAGTGGAAAGAATTCAGCCTCATAGAAAGAACACCACTTAGATAGAGGAACATGAGCAGCGGCAAGGGAGGTTTTGGGGACCCTTGGACGAAGTGTCGGCCAGAGGAAATTAGGGTTATCTTTGATCTTTTGTGCTGGCAGTTCTGTGATTTTCTTGCGGTGGTTTTGAAATTCCTTGTCAAACTTTTTCTTTGTTGCTATGCGGATGGAATTAACTGGACTATAAGCTATCCTAGCTGCTTGTTGTTAGCATGCAAAGTCTTTATGGAATGGGTTGTCATATAAATTATGGAGGAGGCTCATAATATTGGAAATTGAAAGTTCTAATCCCATTTTCAAAAGTCAAAAGCGATCGGAGGGTAAGTACTCCCCCCCCACGCACTGTATGCCCCAAATGAATCCGATCAAAATTTTGATACAGCCATTTTTTTTCAAAACAGTCCAAAGACCAAATAAAAAACTGTGGGATCGGCACAACCCTTCAGAGCCCAGGGGCAAATGTTATAAATTATGGCCGAGAGGCATATAATATTTTATGGAAGGGTTGGTCGTATAAACTTTGGAATGAGTACATTTGAATGGAAACTGAAAGTTCTAGTTCCCTTTTTAAGAGTCGGAAGTGATCAGAGGGTAACTAGACCCCCCTTCTTTTCCCCAAATGCATACGGTCAAAATTTTGAGATAGACATTCTGTTCAAAATAATCCAAAGACCGTATAACAATGCCTCTGAGGATGACTCAACCTCCCCCCCCCCAGATCATGAGGGTAAGGATTATAAGTTGTACCCTGGGGGCATAAGTGTTTTGGAACTTTCATTAAAATTAATTTGTTTGCAAGAAGACTCATTATTAGAGGTGACGCTCTAATATTATCTCAGAAAATGTCTTAGCCCCTATGGTTCCAATTATAATCTTTCTCCACCAACCACTTTTATGGAAGAATTGGCTGTATGGACTTCAGAGGGGACTTGTTTGATTGAAAGATTAAAATTTAGTTTGCATTGGTGCTAAATGTTGACTTGCTTAATTTTGGTTTGTTTTTCAGAGGTTGTGGTTTAATTTTTCGTTCAGAAGCTGCCAACAACGGTAAAATTTCTCAAAATTATGAATGGCTGTAAAGCCAGAAACCGAAAGTTACTATAAAATTTTTATGGTTCATCATGTCAATCCTACAATTTTTGTTTCAGAATCTAAAACATGGGGCTATCAGTTCTTGATTGATTTTGTGTAGAATGAAAGAAACAAAATCCTTTGATGTAACTTCAAGAGTCAAACTGAAAGAGCTTTGAAAACCGGCTGTAAAATCAATGTTTTTATTTGCCCTTTGGCAAATCCTTACCCAAGTCTGATTTTAAAGCTCACAGTTTTTAATAATACCAAACAAACACTTTATCATAAACACAAACTGCATTTTCGTAAGACAGTGGAATTCCAACTTTGAATCAACATTTTGACCCTATATCCAAGGGACGTCCCGGGCGAAACACAAATGAATATATATATATATATATATATATATATATATATATATATATATATATATATATATATATATATATATATATATATATATATATATACTAGCTGTTGGGGTGGCGCTTCGCGCCATCCCAACACCTAGTTGGTGGGGGCGCTTCGCGCCCCCACCCCCAAGCCCCCCCCCCGCGTGCTTAAGTCGTTACGCCCCATATTAGTTACGCGCCATTGTAGTTGTGTCCCTGTGTCCCACCTGTGAATATAGATAGATATATATATATATATGTTTTTAACTACACAAAACTTGCGAATATACAACATTCTTCGCTGTCCCATTGTCTGTGCATATAAATAGATTGTCAGGTTTACCGACTCTTGAACATGGAACATATAATTTTCCATGGGAAAACAATCTGTATTCAGATCTATACCTCATGATTCTAATGATTCCCCTTGAGCTTTGTTGATGGTGATTGCTAATCGACCATTCCCTGTGTCGCCATCGTCATTTATATATCCCCCTGTGCCCCCGGCGTCCCCGTTGTAGTTGTGTCCCTGTGTCCCGGTCGTCATTTATATTCCCTGTGTCCCGGTCGTCATTTGTGTCCTGGTGTCCCAGTCTGTAATTTCTCTTTGAGTGTCCCGGTCGTCATTTATATTCCTTGTGTCCCGGTCGTCATTTGTGTCCCGGTGTCCTGGTCTGTATATACATTTGTTTTTGAATTGGTCTTTTTTTTAGTTTTTAGTTTTTTACCTTTTTAGTTTTTTTTTAGTTATACCTCATGATTCTAATGATTGCCCTTGAGCTTTGTTGATAGTGATTGCTAATCGAACATTCCCTGTGTCCCCGTCGTCATTTATATATCCCCCTGTGCCCCCCGGCGTCCCCGTTGTAGTTGTGTCCTGGTATCCCGGTCGTCATTTGTGTCCCGGTGTCCCGGTCTGTATATACATTCGTTTTTGAATTGGTATATGATGAAACAAATTTTTGTGTTTTTCCCCATTTTTTCTTTTTAGTTCTTACTTTTTTTTAGTTTATTTCATTTTAGTTTTTTTTTGTAGTTTTTACCTTTTTAGTTTTTTTTATTTTTATTTTTTTAAGTTTTGTTGTTCTCCTTTATTTTTCAGATTTTTTCCTTTTTTTTCTTTTTTTTTCTTTTTTAGTTTTTTAGCTTTTTTAGTTTTTTTATTAGTTTTTAATTTTTTTTTCTTTTTAGTTTTTTTTGTAGTTTTTACCTTTTTTTTAGTTTTTTTTACTTATGTCCTGGTCGTCATTTATATTCCCTGTGTCGCGGTCGTCATTTGTGTCCCGGTGCTTTGTTGATGGTGATTGCTAATCGAACATTCCTTGTGTCCCGGTCGCTTTCTCTTTGAGTGTCCCGGTCGTAATTTATATTCCCTATGTCCCGGTGTCCGGTCGTCTTTTGTGTCCCGATGTCCCGGTCTGTAATTTCGTCAGTCGACAATCATGACGTCAGTCGACACACAAACATGACGTCACTCGACACACACACACACAGACAACTTATTTCTAAATATATATATATATATATATATATATATATATATATATATATATATATATATATATATATATATATATATATATATATATATATATATACATTCTTATAAGTTGCGTTGAAATACAACTTCACTTCAACGAAGTTCAACCAGGACTGATAGTGAAACGAAGCAATTCATTCAATCGAAATAAAGATAATTGAATGGAAATGGACACGCTTTCAATGCTATTCTTGCCTTTTAGGCAAAAATAGTCAAAACTTTATCGAACAATTTATCAGGCCATGGTTTTGGTGATTCACACAAAAAGAAAATAGCTTTTGTGTCGTCTCTCCACCAAAACAGGTAGTCTAATCAACCTTTTTTCAAACCAAACGCTAACAAACTACAGTGGATAAAATATTACAAAACGAAAATAACAAAAAAGTGATAAAAAAACCCATTACCGTATATAACCAGATAAAGGGACAAGGGAACCCCGGTTAACAGACATAAAATAGGAGAAATAAATCAGGCTTTAATGGTTTGTGACTTCTTTTTTGTGGCAATGAAACAGAGCTATTTTATGAATAATCTTGACTTTAAAAGTAAACAGTTACAACTAGGTAGAACATGTATAGATCATGTTCTTTTTGCCCTATATGTTATTTGCCCTTTTTTTTCTTTTTTTTTCACCTTTGTTTTTGCCCTATGATGTTATTTATTTTTATAGAATGCTTAAAAAGTGAGTACGGGGGTTTGAGTTTCACTAGGTTTCAGTCAAATGGGTTTCAGTGGCACGGGGGCTCAGTTCAATGGGGCTAAGTATTTCGAAGGGTCAGTTGTTTGAGGGTTCTGTTAAACATGATTCATTTGCACGGGGGTTCAGTTAGATTGTAGTTAAATTTAAAGGAAGCTGAGTTGTACGGTGGTTCAGTTGCTCGAGGGTTCAGTTACACGGTGGGTTAGTTACAATTGAAAGATTTAAAATTGTCCTCTGAATTGGTCATTTGGAAGCCGGATTAAAAAGAAAACTTGAATACGTCTTTCTTTCAGGTTGTTAAAAGTGAGGTGATCACAGATCCTTGTGAAGAAACAACTGGCCCTATGAGTAATTTCGTTTACAACCTCCAAGATTATGGTGAAGAAGCTGGTACTTCAGTTCTCTCTGATGACAATATCGCTAATTTTGACTTCCCTGGTGTAAGTTAGTGTTAGCCTTTCAAAAAAGT